>NW_006383010.1:3278050-3282259 GCF_000327345.1 Myotis davidii | reverse complement strand
GCCTCCCCTCCCGCCCTGCCTGTCTGATTGCCCCTAAATGCCCCCCCCCCCCCTGCCAGCCTGATCACCACTAACTGCCTCTGCCTGTGGCCTGATCGCCCCCAACTGACCCCCGCCCCCAACCACTGGCCTGGTCACCCCTAACTGCGCCCTGCCCCCCAACTGGCCTAGTCAGCCCTTAGTGCACCCTTGTTGGCCTGGTTGCCCCCATCACTCCCAACTGCCTCCCCCTGCCGGCCTGGTCACCCCATGCAGCCTGCTGTTCAGTCCTTTGGTCGTCCCTCACTACCCTCCTCCTGGTCTGGTCGCCCCACGCAGCCTGCTGTTTGGTTGTCTGTTTGTTTTGATTGTTACGGCCCCTGGCTATTCTATATATTAGGATTTTTTTGAGAGTGGCATTTCTCTATTTGGTAGATTGAGAAGAAGTATTTTGTTTTCCAATAGGTGGTGTTGAAGCATCGTTTTTTGGTTTCTCTTGCTAGGCTCTGGCTTCTTGGGTCTCTGTGGGACAGTGGGAAATGCCCTGTATTTCCTAAGATAGGCATCTCCTCTGCTACCAAGTTGCCTTTGTCTCAGGGCAGCAGCCTCATGGTAGGCAATGGGCTTCTGAGTTTGGGATATCCCAGTGCAGTTTCCTGCACCAGATGCTGCTGGTAGTGCAGCTGCGATGGGTCGGGGTGGGTGATCTAGGAGAGGCTGGCTGGTAGCTTGTGGCTTTGTTCTCCCAGACCTCAGCTGCCTTACCTCTGATCTCCATCCCTTCCACTGGGATTAGCCACAGGGTGCCCTTGCTCCTCAGGGAAAAATTGCTTCTGTCGCTTCAGTTCTCAGCATTGCAGATAATGTGCTCTGTCTCCCCATGCTCACTGCCACAGCTTCTTCTGGGGCCTGCTGCTAACTCTGGAAGGATGAGAGGAGGCAGCTAGGCTCTGTAGCTTTGTTTTTATGTCTGGCAGTGGTGGCCTCCCAACATCCCTTTCCACTCTTCTCCTTTCCCTCCTCTCCCCACGGGCTCTGACTCACCCACCTTTACATGTTTCAATACAGCATCTCTCAGATGTGTTTGTATGTTGAGCAACACAGCCTTTGTTGAATTATAACTGTTCAAATTATTGTGACTCCAAGGGGAGACACCAGGGGAACCTCTCATACCATCATTGTCTGATGTCACTCTAGGACTGGCTTTTTCAAAGTGTCTCAATAATAATGTATGCGTTTCCAGGTGATTTGGATAAATTTGTTTATGCTGCCCATCTTGACAAGGCTAGACTCTTTCAGGTGACATGCATATCTCTGTACCCGTGACTGTCTGAAAATTATGATCTTTGCACTTACCTCCATAAATGCTGATGTTGCACATTCATAGTTAATAAGTTATTAAACATTTCATATTTGTTGAATAGTTGAAGAGAAGTTATATAAAACCATGGCATACAAAGGAGGGATGTTACCTTTTCATTGCATGGTTTTAGAGTAAATACAATACAATACAATACAATACAATACAATACAATACAATACAATACAATATAATATTTCCATCAGGAGGACCTTAGCATGGTGTCCGTGTATGGTATAAGGCTTAAGAGGCAATGCAGAATATTTCTCTGGTCTATCTTACTTTGGAGTATTTTTGGCTTTTACATTAGACACCTTTAAAAAAAAAACTGGTTGTAAAGCTTATCAGAACTGAGGAAGGTAAAATTGACCATTTGTTCTAGTTCTGTAGCGTTAAGTGACCTTATATTATTCTAAAATTGTTTGGTGCTGAAAAAATGGTTAACATTTAGCAGTTACTTGTTGATTTTTTTTTGTATTTATAGACTAGATGAAAAGAAAAGGCACAGAATGGAAAAGGAAAAGTTGGTCAGCACATATCTTCAGCTACAGTCCAGCATGTGAGTAAGAAAAACAGCACTGTCTTCCTTTAAAACAGAGGTGATGTGGCATTTTAAGATGTGGATTCAGATTGAATTAGTAATGAAAGCAAAATCTCAATCATTTCAAATTCATATTATTTACAAATACACTAAATTCAAATTCTCGTCATCATTTCAAATGTATATTATTTACAAACACATTTCTAAATTCAAATTCTCTGATTTCTGTATTTTTTGGTCTTTCCTTGGTTAATGCAATCATTATGCTTCTCTCTTGGTTGCTTCTTGCAGGAGACTTTTATGAATGGTGTAGTTCTGATTTTCAGTGCTCAGTTGCACTCTTTAGAAAGGTTAGATCGTCGTCTTCTTATATGTCCTTTTTTTCCATCTCCTGAAACTTACTATTTTAAAAGCTTTTGCAGCTAGAAAAATCTAATAATAAATGCCTTGTTTATAAGCACAGTTTAACAAATGTTGTCTGGTAATAATGATTCATTAGTTATTAATGATAAAAAGTAGGGGATGTATCATGGATGCTCACTAAATTGAGAATGACCCAGACCTGAGATTCTTACAACGGTATTTATTAATGTCAAGTAAAAAGAATCCCAGAATAGAAAATATATTACTTAATTCCACAAGGAGGACAAGTTAAAGCAAACAATTTTGTATGGTCCAAAACTTCCATCATTAATAGATGCTATAGTAATTTTAACCACTTATATTAGCCTATTACTTGGAGTTAAAACTAGATTCTAGAAATTAATTAAAATGCAAAGAAGGAACTGTATGTTGCCAGGAAATGTTATATTACACAATATAGAGTAAAATCTGTCATTTTTAAATGCTAAAATATTTTAACCAATGTTAAGTAATTTTTAGTCAAGACTAGATTATTTTTTAGGATTAAATATATCAAATTGTAACTTGTGTTAATTTATATAGCTTTTATTTTTTATACATCAGAACAAAGTCTAAATAAGATGGACATTTTATAAGGCAAGGGTTTTAAAAAAATAAATGTATTGTGGTAATGTTGGTTAATAACATTATATAGGTTTCTAGTGTACAATTCTATGATATATCATATGTATATTGCATTGTGTGCCTACCACCCAAAGTCACATCTTCTTTTGTCACCATATATTTGACCTTTTAGACGTTAAAAATAACTCTATATCAGTGGTTCTCAACCTTCCTAATGCCGCAACCCTTTAATACAGTTCCTCATGTTGTGGTGCCCCCCAACCATAAAATTATTTCGTTGCTACTTCATAACTGTAATTTTGCTACTGTTATGAATTGTCATGTAAATATCTGATATGCAGGATGTATTTTCATTGTTACAAATTGAACATAATTAAAGCATAGTGATTAATCACAAAAACAATATGTAATTATATATGTGTTTTCCAATGGTGTTAGGCGACCCCTGTGAAAGGGTCATTTGACCCCCAAAGGGGTCACGACCCACAGGTTGAGAACTGCTGCTCTGTATAGTGTAGTGTAATTTGGAATTTCAACTGAATTTTATCTCAGAGCTAAATGCATTCATACTGCATAGATTTTAGAATTTATTAAATAACTGATAAAATTGGAAAGCTTTTTGTTTATCTTTGGAATAATCCAAATCTCAAAGTAATCTATATATGAGAAAAAAATGGACTGTTTGTAAAATTGTGAAAGTTTTATGAAGGCTTACTTTCCAAAAGCAGCAAACAACTTGAGTCTTGTAAGTATAGTTGCTAAAGCCATGTTTAAGGTACATTTCCATTCCAATAAAAATGTATCACGTGATGAAGTCCAGCTTATAAAAATCCTGTCAATTCTGTTTTGCCTCTCAATGTTTTGATTGCTGATCATTTAAAGAAAACCTACATTTGAGAATAAAGTAAACGATTTGAACCAACATCCATAATTTATTACCATAAATACCTTATAAATATATTGGGTGTTGTTGTATTGCTTCCTATTGCTTGTTTTGTGTTTAATTTGGTCTGCTATTTTAGATTTTTTAATGTGGAAGTTAAAATTATTGATTTAAAACCTTTTTTTTTTTTTAAAACTTAAGCATTTAATGCTAGAAATTACCTTTAGGTATTGCTTTAATTTCATTCCACAAGTTTTGATATGTTTTCATTTTTACTCAATGCCAAATATTTTATAATTTCCTTTATGATTTCTTCAGTGGCCCATGGTTACTTAGAAGTGTTGCTTAAATTATAAACATTTGGGAAGTTTCCAGACATCTTTCTGATACTGATTTTTAGCTAAGTTCCTTTGGGGTCATAAAACATACTTTAT
This sequence comes from Myotis davidii, assembly GCF_000327345.1. Classification (NCBI taxonomy): domain Eukaryota; kingdom Metazoa; phylum Chordata; class Mammalia; order Chiroptera; family Vespertilionidae; genus Myotis; species Myotis davidii. Next base: position 3,278,075 of record NW_006383010.1, on the reverse strand, counting down.
GTGACTTAATTTCTTTTAAATTGTT
>NW_006383010.1:3273849-3277234 GCF_000327345.1 Myotis davidii | reverse complement strand
GAAACACCAGGAAGCTGGGGGCCGGGGAAAGGAACCAAGAGGTTGGCCGTTACCCCGCCTCCCCAGTCCCGCCCCACCGCCACTCACCTCATTTCATCATGGTTCCCCATTTGCCATGCTCCAATCAGAGCCTGCGGGCCGGGGGGGGGGGGGTTGGAGGGAGGGACCAAGAGGTGGCCAATGCACCTCATGGTGACTGGTCGAGGTGTCATTCTGGTCCTGGGGTCATTCTGGTCGTTTTGCTTATGGTCGCTGCCTTTTATTATATAGGATAAATTATGTTTTCATAATATTACTTAAAATTTAACTTTTATAGGGTCAGATCCTCAATAAAAAATATGTTCTTAACTGGTAAAATATTTGGTATCATATAATGTGCTTTTAACTTTTTCATCTGCATCTTCAAATATGCCACAGCAATCATTTCTTCATGGAGAATGAATTTATTCAGGACTTGGCATACAGAAGGCAGAAAGGCCAGGTGGATAACTTTCCAACATCTGTTGCTCTCAGCAAATAGATACCAAACCACAACAAGGAAATAACTGTTCTTTGTTTTAGATATTTTAGAAAATAGCTTATGAATTCTAAAAGTCAAATCTGATATTGTTTAGTCCTACAAGCAATGATCAAAAGGAGAATGTAAAAGTCAAAGTAAGAGTTAGGAGAAAAGGCAACATGAAGTTGTTTTTATTGGTCTTGTTTTATTAGTGAACTTAACAAAAGACTTTCATAACATGCAAGTTTAAATTATTGATTTAAAACCTTTTTTTTTTTTTAAAACTTAAGCATTTAATGCTAGAAATTACCTTTAGGTATTGCTTTAATTTCATTCCACAAGTTTTGATATGTTTTCATTTTTACTCAATGCCAAATATTTTATAATTTCCTTTATGATTTCTTCAGTGGCCCATGGTTACTTAGAAGTGTTGCTTAAATTATAAACATTTGGGAAGTTTCCAGACATCTTTCTGATACTGATTTTTAGCTAAGTTCCTTTGGGGTCATAAAACATACTTTATGTGACTTAAATTCTTTTAAATTGTTTATATTCCCAGTATATCTTTGTGAATGTTCCATGGGTGTTTGAAGAGACTACACAGTTAACTAATGGACAATGCAGGGTACAGGACACTGCTCCTGCACTGCCAAAAATCTGTATGGAACTTCTTGACTCCCCCGAAACTTAACTACTAATAGCCTACTGTTGACTGGAAGCCTTATCAATAACACAGTTGATTAACACATATATTTTTTTATCATATATTGTGTGTATATTATATACTATCTTCATAAAATAAAGTAAGCTAGAGGAAAGAAAATGTTATTTAAAAAAATCATGAGGATAGCTTGACTTTCTGATTTCTTCCATGTCCTTTGTCTTTCACTGCTCCTGTTCGCCATGTCCTGTCAGATGACTGACAGCCGAATCAATTAGACAGGGCTGAGTATCAAAGCCCTCTTTCTTCCCTCTCTCTTTCTGTTTGACAGTGACAGTGCTTATTAGAGCACCCTCAGAAGATGTGTGGTTGCAAGAAATAAAAAACAAAATCTGATAATGTGATATTTTTTTTTCCAGAAGTGTTAAAACAAATAGAGAGATTGCCATTTGGGTGGCTAATTATGGGACTTGATTAAAACATTTCATACTTGCTCTCCACTCTCATGGACAATCAATAATATCTAAAAACTAGAGGCCCAGTGCACGAAATCGTGCATGTATAGGGTTCCTAGGCCTAGCCTGTGATCAGGGTCATCTTCTGCCCGTTTGCCAGTTCACAGTCCTGCCCTGCCACCACCCCCCAGTTTGCTGTAGTTCCCCAATCGCAGCATGGCTCTGGTTCTCCGGAGCCTGCTGGCCAGGGGTAGGGGCCAAGTGGTGGGCCCTTCCGCCTGCTTGCCAGTCCCACCCTAACACCACTCAGTTCGCCGTGGTTCCCTGCTCACCATGGCAATCATTTCTTCATGGAGAATGAATTTATTCAGGACTTGGCATACAGAAGGCAGAAAGGCCAGGTGGATAACTTTCCAACATCTGTTGCTCTCAGCAAATAGATACCAAACCACAACAAGGAAATAACTGTTCTTTGTTTTAGATATTTTAGAAAATAGCTTATGAATTCTAAAAGTCAAATCTGATATTGTTTAGTCCTACAAGCAATGATCAAAAGGAGAATGTAAAAGTCAAAGTAAGAGTTAGGAGAAAAGGCAACATGAAGTTGTTTTTATTGGTCTTGTTTTATTAGTGAACTTAACAAAAGACTTTCATAACATGCTTCCGGCCAGTTATTGCTTGATTCTGTGGCTTTGATGATTGCTGGCACCTCCATAAGTACAATGGACTTCATGGTGAGAAAAACTGATTCCTGTCGTTAAGATAAAATGTCAAGATAAACTCAGTAGGGTTTTTGTTAAGACATAGAGATTTAAACCTTGGGTTAAATACACAGAAGAGGAGAAGATAACACATTTTGACATTCAGCTTTCAGATGTAAAGACCTCATCATTACACTGCCAATAACCTATTAACCAATGATCTTGGTCTCAAACATTTGGGAACAAATCCTCAGGCTTAGAAAATTACTAATACTTGCTTCTAATATTGGGGTAAACAGAAAATGCTACACAATTCAAGCCTTTATTATTTTCAATTAAGGCAGTGTTGATCATCTAAACCCTTTTTCTTTTAAAAAAAAACATTTATTTAAAAGTATACTGATGCTGACTTGGATCAAGAAGTATCAGTAGAATATAGTAACATTAAATAAAATTTCTTAGAATCATAATTGGTTTATTAATGTTATCAACTAAATTGTGTACCCTTGGATAATTTGTATGCTGAAGCCCTAACTCAACATATGACTTATCCTATCTAATAAAGACAGGATATGCAAATTGACTGTCACTTCACAACAAAGATGGTGGCACCCATGGCCACAAGATGGCAGTTCCCCGTCCCCTCAGTACCACCAGAGTCCCCTGGTCCTTTAAGCCCTCACCGTGGCACTGAGGGGCAAGCAGGCCCCTGCAGCAAGCAGACAGCCGGGCCCTGCATGCCCCTTGCCATGGCACCAAGGGGCAAGTAGGCCCCTGAAGAGAGCAGAGAACCATGGGGAGAGGGCCTAAGCTGTCAGGACATCCCCTGAGGGCTCTCAGATTGGAGAGGGAGCAGGTCTGGCTGAGGGACCCCTCCCCCCATCACATGCATGAATTTCCTGCGCTGGGCCTCTAGTCTATAAATAGTCTTTAGGAGATAATTAAGGTTAAATGAGTTAGGATGGGGCCCCAATCTTATAGGACTGTGGCCTTATAAGAGAAGATCTCTCTCTCTCTCTCTCTCTCTCTCTCTCTCTCTGTCTCACCGCCCCCCCCCCCCCCCCCCCTC
>NW_006383010.1:3272870-3273682 GCF_000327345.1 Myotis davidii | reverse complement strand
TTTGTTATGGCAGCCTGAGCTAGCATAAAACAAATTCATGTTGCTTTTCCCCCCTTACTCTTACTGTGACTTTTACATTCTCCTTTTGATCATTGTATCTAGGACTAAACAATATCAGATTTGACTTTTAGAACTCATAAGCTATTTTCTAAGATAATTAATTTGCATTATAGATATTTTAATTTTACACAGGATATATGAAAAAAAAAATCCTTCTCTTAAATACTTTAAAAGTCTGCCCCCAAAGGAAAAACAAAACAAAACAAAAAAGGAGCAAATAAAATAATAGCTCAGAGATGCTGATGATTGATCCTTTAGCTAAATCCTTTCAGAACCTACTCATACCAGAAAATGCAGTTGTCTTTTACAGTTAAAGGTTTGCATAGCATGGCTTTCCTCCTTCCAACAGACCAGAACTTGTTAGGAAACATATTCTACTGTTCAAAGGTTAAGGCTCTTTTTCAAATTGTGTACTACAGATATTTAATTAGATATAGACTCAGTAGTATGTCTAGTAAGTTAAAGATTATTTTAAGATATAAGCTCATAACTACCTGAACTTCCCTTGCCTCCTTCTCACTGGCTTTCACCCTTGCCATGACTTTCTCTGCTTCAAATAAAGTTTCCATGCTACACTAGCCATGACACAAATCCGAACACAAATAACCTGGTGTATATGTGACCAATTTAGGCTCATTAATGCCTATGAAGGTCAGCTTGCATATCGCTGAAAATATCTAGCAGTAGACTGGTGCTTCTCAAATGCAATGTGAATGTGAATCCTCTAAGGCTGTTAAAAGGATTTTTTTTGG
>NW_006383010.1:3267487-3269148 GCF_000327345.1 Myotis davidii | reverse complement strand
CATTAACATTAAATAAAATTTTATAGAATCATAATTGGTTTATTAATGTTATCAACTAAATTGTGTACCCTTGTGAGATTTGTATGCTGAAGCCCTAACTCAACATTATCCTATCTAATAAAGACAGGATATGCAAATTGACTAACTTCACAAGACAAAGATGGCAGCGCCCACAGCCAATATGGAGGGAATATGCAAATCAACACGACAAAGATGGCAGTGTCCTGCCCGCCCCAGCCGCTCCGGGCCTCTGGGCCGCGCGCAAAGGCGGAAAGGCGGCTCTGGGCTGCCATGGGGAGATGGCCTAAGCTGTCAGGACATCCCCTGAGGGCTCTCAGATTGGAGAGGGAGCAGGTCTGGCTGAGGGACCCCTCCCCCCCTCCCATGCATGAATTTCCTGCCCTGGGCCTCTAGTCTATAAATAGTCTTTAGGAGATAATTAAGGTTAAATGAGTTAGGATGGGGCCCCAATCTTATAGGACTGTGGCCTTATAAGAGAAGATCTCTCTCTCTCTCTCTCTCTCTCTCTCTCTGTCTCACCCCCCCACCCCCACCTGCCTCTCTCTCCTGCCATGTGAGAACATGGTAAGAAGGCAGCCATCAGAAAGCTGGGAAAATAGCTTTCACCAGAAGCTGTATCCTACTGGATCTTGATCTTGGACATTCCATCCTCTAGAGCTGTGAGAAAATAACTTCAGTTGTTTAAGCAACTCAGTCTATAGTATTTTGTTATGGCAGCCTGAGCTAGCATAAAACAAATTCATGTTGCTTTTCCCCCCTTACTCTTACTGTGACTTTTACATTCTCCTTTTGATCATTGTATCTAGGACTAAACAATATCAGATTTGACTTTTAGAACTCATAAGCTATTTTCTAAGATAATTAATTTGCATTATAGATATTTTAATTTTACACAGGATATATGAAAAAAAAAATCCTTCTCTTAAATACTTTAAAACTCTGCCCCCAAGGGAAAAACAAAACAAAACAAAAAAGGAGCAAATAAAATAATAGCTCAGAGACTGCCTCCTTCTCACTGGCTTTCACCCTTGCCATGACTTTCTCTGCTTCAAATAAAGTTTCCAGTAGTTTATCTGATCTTTGTTCTATTTGTATGACTTCAACTTCTCATTTATATTTTGTCTTATTTTTTTACTTTGAAAAAGTCCCATACTTTTAAAAGAAGTTAGGAGAATTTAGTGAGATATTTTCATTAGCTGTACAAATTTAAATTACTTTTTGTGTCATCAGTTATGGAGGCCCTAAAATATATCCCTATCTGTATATTTGTGTGATATTAATCTAAATATTTTATGGAAATCAATACATAGAAATCATCTTCTCCATCTCTGTTCTGAACTAACTGAGACATAAAGTCTTCAGATAGCGAGATAATAAAATAATGACCTTCAATGAGGCTGGAGAATTTAAAAATACATCTGTTAGCCCAGGGGGCTTTCTCAAATTTCACCCTTTATTCCTCTTATTTAAATAACCTAGTTATGGGTTAGTTGGACACAAGGCTTTTCCCATGAGTGCCTGTCTCTTTAAATTTATGTTATGGAGGGGTAGATGAATATTTGATAGGACTAAACAATATCAGATTTGACTTTTAGAACTCATAAGCTATTTTCTAAGATAATTAATTTGCATTATAGATA
>NW_006383010.1:3254708-3267146 GCF_000327345.1 Myotis davidii | reverse complement strand
GTAAGTTAAAGATTATTTTAAGATATAAGCTCATAACTACCTGAACTTCCCTTGCCTCCTTCTCACTGGCTTTCACCCTTGCCATGACTTTCTCTGCTTCAAATAAAGTTTCCAGTAGTTTATCTGATCTTTGTTCTATTTGTATGACTTCAACTTCTCATTTATATTTTGTCTTATTTTTTTACTTTGAAAAAGTCCCATACTTTTAAAAGAAGTTAGGAGAATTTAGTGAGATATTTTCATTAGCTGTACAAATTTAAATTACTTTTTGTGTCATCAGTTATGGAGGCCCTAAAATATATCCCTATCTGTATATTTGTGTGATATTAATCTAAATATTTTATGGAAATCAATACATAGAAATCATCTTCTCCATCTCTGTTCTGAACTAACTGAGACATAAAGTCTTCAGATAGCGAGATAATAAAATAATGACCTTCAATGAGGCTGGAGAATTTAAAAATACATCTGTTAGCCCAGGGGGCTTTCTCAAATTTCACCCTTTATTCCTCTTATTTAAATAACCTAGTTATGGGTTAGTTGGACACAAGGCTTTTCCCATGAGGGCCTGTCTCTTTAAATTTATGTTATGGAGGGGTAGATGAATATTTGATTCAAGTAAGCAGGCAGATTGCAGAGAGAAGAATTAGGTGGATCTGAGCATGCTCCATTCCTTCTAAATTCGCCAATCTCTCTTCTTGCTGTAGAGAGAGATTATAGAAAGAGGCAAGTAATACTACTCTAATGGAGGTCTCTCCACTCCATCTCTGTTCTGAACTAACTGAGACATAAAATCTTCAGGTATCGAGAGAATAAAATAATGACCTTTAATGTGGTTGGAGTATTTAAAAATACATCTGTTAGCCCAGTGGGCTTTCTCCAATTTCACCCTTTATTCCTCTTATTTCAGTAACCCAGTTATAGGTTAGTTGGACACAAGGCTTTTCCCATGAGGGCCGGTCTCTTTAAATTTATGTGATGGAGAAATAGATGAATATTTGATTCAAGTAAGCAGGCAGATTGCAGAGAGAAGAATTAGGTGGATCTGAGCATGCTCCATTCCTTCTAAATTCGCCAATCTCTCTTCTTGCTGTAGAGAGAGATTATAGAAAGAGGCAAGTAATACTACTCTAATGGAGGTCTCTCCACAAAGAAGCAACTGGATTGGGGAGGATGTGTTTTCCTGAATGCCTGGACAAGTAATTGTACTTTTCCAAACCTCAGTGTTTTTCTTTGTAAAAAAAAAATAAAAATTAATTCTCCCTTCCTATTTACTGCTAGAAATGTATTGTTATAAAAGACAAACTAATCTCCTTTATGGACATAATGGAGAAGAGGGCAAAGGCCTTGTCTTAAAGAATTCTAGCATTGACAGCCCGGGTGGGGAGAGAGACTTGTCCATGGAGGGTCCTGAAGGCCCAGTGCAGGGAGGTGGGAGGAAAACCAAGAGCATGCAGTGACACAAAACTAAGAAAAGTGTTCCATAAAGGAATGGTGAACTGTTTGGCTTTTTTTTAATCCTTACCCGAGGATACTTTTCAACTGATTTTTAGAGAAAGTAGAGAGAAGTGGGGGAGAGGGGGAGGAGAGAGAGAGAGAGAGAGAGAGAGAGAGAGAGAGAAACATCAGATACATCAGATGTGAGAGATTGGTTGTGCCCAGGGCCAGGGACTGAGATTGCAACCTAGTTATGTGCCCTTGACCGGAATCAAAGCCAGGACCTTTCAGTGCACAGGCTGATGCTCTATCCACAGAGCCAAACCAGCTAGGGCTGAATTGTTTGGCCCTTATTGCTGAAAGCTCTGCATGATGAAAATGGAAGCATAATTGCTGTGTTTAGCAATATGGAGTATGCTGATTACTTTAGTGAACATTTGAGATGAGGCAGTACTTGAAAACAGAACCCAGAATGCAGAAAGTTAAGAAGGAGGTGAAGAAAGAATTTGTGAAAATGAAGTCACACCCATGAGAAATTTTGCTCTGAAAGGAAATAGGACAGTAGCTGAAGAGGAAATGAGGGAAGATTTTAAAGTTGAGAGAGACTTGAACTGTGTAATACTGATGGGAAATGGGGCAGGTGGAGAATACCGTCAGAGTTCCTGGTAAAGAGTCCTAGCAAACAAGTTAGGTATTGGCCTCAGGAATTAACAACAAAAACCCCCCACATATATGCATACACATAGATACAGACAACTGTGTGGTGAAGGCCAGAGGGCAAGGGGGTGGGGGAGGTAGAGGTGGGCAACGGGGGAAAATGGGGACAGAATGCGACTTTGCTTGGGGCAATGGGTGCACGATACAGTGAGCAGATGATGTTTCATTGAGTTACACACTTGAAACCTGTATGGTTTGGTGAACCAATGTTACCCCAATAAATTCAATTTAAAAAAAGGAGAGACACATTCCTTATGTTACCAGTAGGCCGGGAGTAAAGGATGGACAAAGATACAAGCAGGTTTATAAATTCCCCGTGAGGAGCTGGAGTCCCTGTCTCATAATGTACTGTACTTCCTTTGCTAGGCAGGAAGCATCCTTACTTGCTGATAATGAGATCTGGGGTGGGTTATGGGGAAAATTGGAGATTTGATTAAAGGAGAGGAAGTTAAAAGTGGTTGTGAATAATTATCTGACTGAAAAAACGTCTTGGCAGGTCAGGATAAAAGGACAGTGAAGGCTGTTGATTCATGCCTTATGTCCAATTCTGTCCTCCTGACTAGAATGCTAAGGTTTCAGAAGTTAAAAGGTATGGTTTTTCACATTTGTCTTATTTAGGCAGCAAATAAACGTTTTTTAATTAGCAATATTTCCCTTAGTTTAGAAGTATAACGTCTTACCTGTCAAGATAACTGGTCATTTTTTCCAGCCTTGTATTTTAAACTATCAAAAGTATATCTTCTTACATTTTATAGCAAAACAATTTTAATACTGAAGGTGAACTCAACTTTCAAGTGATAGGATGGTTTCAAAATTATCTTTAATACCTTTAAAACCGTATAAGGAATAAAATAGGCTGCCAAAATTGTATTTTAAGCAAATGAAATTATGCAAATCATTGTTTTTAAGGTGCTATCCTATACAAATGTTTTAATTTTATAAAATTTTTCTAAAATTATTAGAGCTAGAAACTTGACCCTTGAATTTATCTTTGTAAAATAAGAAAGTAATGCAATTGTCTATATCGAGATTGGGGGCTAGCTTAATTACTGGGATAATTTTTTATGTTGCTGGATGTTTGTATATGTAGCCTAAACAGTAATGATTTTAATTTATCATGTCATAACAGAGGATACTTAAGGATAATTAGGATGGGAACTATGTTTAGGATTCTGTCTTATTTCACTTATTTCATATGGAGCTTTCTATGTCTTATTGTCCCAGAAGAATAAGTAGGTTTCTCCTTCCGTGCTTGTAACAAATTTTAAAAGAGAACTGCAGATGTCTTTTTAGTGGATTTTGGTTTGGCTGACTGATCCATTTCTGTTCTATTTCAATTTTACATTAAAGAAATCCATGTCTACTGACTTATGAAACTAATTTATTATAAAATCATCCTCTCTCTTTCTCTCCCCATCCCCACCTCTCTTGCCCCATAACTAATTTTTAGTGTCCTTAAATCATACACTTTGATTCCTGTTGCATTATCACTTGGCAAGATCTTATTCTCAGAGTGAATTAAAATATCCTAATGATTAGGTTGCTAAAATTCAACTTGGATTTTTTAAAAAAAGATTTTTATCACTTGGTAAAGATCAATTGAAGAACTGGATGTTCATTTTAATCATCTTTTATTTATTTTTAATTTATTTCAGTCTCCTTTGACTTGATTTCAGCATCCCTCTGAGGAAATTTGACAATGGTGGCCCTTTTAGAGATGGGCCTCAGCTTCTAGCTTGTCTGATTATGCTTATTTGAAGTTTCAAAGTGGTTTTTAAAGAAGTCGGGGTTCCCTCAAACTCCAAATATGGCTTGCATGTCTTTTGCCTTTATAAAGGGACTTGTAATATGAGAGAAATGGGACCTCTGGGAATGTTTATCCTCAAATAATTTAATAAGAATGCACTTTTTATTTTCTTTAATGGTTAGCCTTATCCTTCATGTATTTTAGCTCACAAAGCACTCATACTTATCAAAGTATAGTATTTGCAGTGGGGGGAAAGATGATGCTTCGGGGATAAGACAGCTATTTTTCCTTTTCTTTCTCATTTGGTGGTTTTAGACTTCTTTTCATTTTTAGAGTAGTTATGCATAGCTATTGATGTTCTTTGCAATAAACGAGTTTTAGTTATGCACAGGAATGTGTATGTGTGTGTGTGTGTGACAGCATTTACAGCATTCTCACAATCATGTGTCACATATCACAAGGCTTTGCCATCTCGGGTTGTAAGCTTCAACACCTGCTGCATCTTATTCACTGGTCGCACATGCTGTGTTTTGAGATAGAAGAAAATGTAGCAATCAAGTGGCTAAGCAAAAACGGTGGTTTGATGCCATGGAAGACCTCAGTGAAGGCAGGCAGTTTCAGTGTCCATGAGGACACTTAGCCTTTCCACCTGAAAAGTGTCTCCTCATTTCTATTCGAAATGCTCCCTACTGGATACACTTAAAAAACAATGGTCTACTTTTAGCTTCCTGAAAATGACTTGACACACTTGCTCTTTGTTTACTGATTGGGAGGAAATAGACGTATGCAGTTTACCAATGTCTTCTATCCCCTGTCATAAGAAAAGCGATTTATGTACAAAAGGCAAAACTCATCAAAGTCTTGCATTGCTTTTTATCATTTGTGTTTCATTTTTTTGTATGTCTAGTGTGTACATATTTGCAGCATATCACACCTATTTGTTTCTTCATTTGCATATAATAAACATGAAGCACAAAAAGGTTATGTAATGAATAACACTTCATAATGTAAACTTATAAATTAAGATAAAATGTTCAGAAATCAGGTTACTTTTACTTTTTAATGTTGTATAGTACCCCTGTCAGTACACTACAACATAGTACATTTCAAAAACATTTTATGGTAGTTCACATGCTTATTTGATACACTTTTCTTCCCCTTAAAATATATAGAGAAGAAATGAACTTAAACTGAAATGAGACCATCAGGTTTCTTTCCGCACGTAGGAGTCATTCTTAATCAATGATCTCCATTCTCATCCTTCTACCTGGACCCTTCCTTAAGACGTCATTCCAGTATTAATATTTTATGACAATGTTTTAATGATTGGACCATCTTGCTTAGAAGATGATAGAATATATTAGTGGTGAAAAACAGGAAATTATCTTAGAAGTGAGTTCTTCAGAGTAAATAAATTGTCTTTTGGAATATAATATCCCCTATTCCACCCCATATAAAGTTATACAGAAGGCCATGAGACCCTTCCCAATCAAAACCAGAGAAAATACTTCCTTACTTTGATAAATATTTTTTAGAAATTAATGAAATAAATTCACTTTCTAAAAAATATGTTTTTAATGATTTCAAAGGGAGAGAGAGAGAGAGAGAGAGAGAGAGAGAGAGAAGAGAGAAACATCTACAATGAGAGAAAATCATTGATTGTCTGCCTTCTGCATGCCCCACACTAGGGATTGAGCCTGCAACCTGAGCATATGACCTGACTAGGAATTGAACTGTGACCTCCTGGTTCATAGATCAACACTCAACTGCTGAGCCACACAGACCAGGCATATTTTCACTTTCAATGATGTGTCTTTTATGAATTTTAATTTCATATTTATGGAGTGAAAATTAGGAAAAGAAATACAGCAGTGGCAATGTGATGATAGGGTTTGTGTAAATTTTAATTACTGAACTTTGAGGTTTTTAACAGCGAAGCTAGAAAACAGTCAATGTTTAGAATACTAATTTTGTTATCAGGCAGTAGTAAAATCATTATTTATTGGAATAGAGTATAACTCAGTTCTAGAGTAATACTCTAAAGAATGTGATATGGACGAGGACAACTTATTTCACTCAATGCTTCTGGGACTAAAGTTATCAGGAGAAATATCTTTAGTTAATATCAGCATTTTCATTCATTATGTATATTATTTCCAGTTTATAGTACATATAATCACTGAGAATAAACTATCATAAATATGAGTTCAGTAAGTAGCATACAAATTTGCCATCTTTATAAAGTTTCAAGCCAGAGGGAACCCATTAAGTATCCTGAAAAAGAAGAAACTGAACAGATGGCATTCATAGATATTCACAGTCATTTTTCTGTCAAAAAGAGGTAGTTCCTATAGGAATTTCCCTTTAAAATATGCAGAATAGCAACAAAATCTCAAAGTTTTACTGCTTAAAAATGGGTATAGTCAAGGGAAACTGTCTCACCTACTTACTTATAAAATGATTTATTATGTTTCAGAAGATATTACCTCATTTGCTAATGATTATTTTATTAAGAAGCAAAATGCAAGAGATAGATAGTTGTTATGCAAAATCTCTCTGCCAATTTACAAAGCAGTGAAATACTAATACTCTTTTTCAAGCACTTTGTGATTATTTTTATTAATCTATAATAATAAAAGTGTAATTTGCTAATTAGACCAGACAACCGAACGAATTTCTGGACATCATTCCGTATGTCCTTCTGGACAGAGCCGTGGCAGTGGGGGCTGAGGCAGAGGTGGTTAAGGGCAATCAGGCAGGCAGGCAGAGGTGGTTAGGGACCATCAGGCAGGCAGGCAAGCGGTTAGGAGTGATAAGGCAGGCAGACAGAGGCAATTAGGGGCCATCAGGTAGGCAGATGAGCTGTTAGGGGTGATCAGGCAGGTAGGTGGGTGGTTAGGGATGATCAGAAAGGCAAGCAAATGGTTAGGGGTGATCAGGCAGGCAGGCAGGCAAGCAGTTAGGGATGATCAGGCAGGCAGGCAGAGTGGTTAGGGGTGATCAGGCAGGCAAACAGATAGAGGCAATCAGGCAGGCAGGTGAGAGGTTAGGAACCCGTGGTCCTGGATTGCGAGAGTGTGTCCAACTTCCTCTAGAATTTCTTATAATTTATATGCTTTATGCAACAATAGCAGATGTTATCAACTCATATATCCGAGTTCTTAATTAAGAAATATTTAATTCATAAATTTTTAAGAAAAAAATAACCATCTCTTGCTTAGGACATTTTTCTGTTTTAAAGAATTCACAAGGAGAGTTATATTGCAAATAGCTTCACATATACACACAGGAATGTATATAAAACTTCTCATGTTAATGCCCTTACAGCTTTATTTTTATAGAGTAAAGAATTCTAGATTGATAGTTTTTTCTTTCAGTGCTTTAATGCTTCACCATCTTCTGACTTGCATTGCTTTCAGTGAGAATTCTATTATTTATCTTTATTCCTTGTATGCTAATTGTATTTTTTTTCCTGGCTGTTTTTTTAAAATTTTCTCTTAATCATTGATTTTAAGTGGTTTGATGTTATCTGATTTAGTATAATTTCCTACATGCTTCTTATGCTTGGGTTTGTTGTGCTTTTCGTATTTGTAGGTTAATAGTTTTCATTAATTTTAAAAGTTCTACCTTTATTTATGTAAATATTTTTTTCTGTTCACTCCCACCTAATCTTCTTCAAACACTTCAACTACATATATATTATGGCACTAAAAAAAATCTCAGGGATCACTGGTGCTGTTTACTTTTTAGCCTTTTAAAATATCTGATATCATTTTGAATATTTTTACGTTCACTAATCATTTATTCTGCAAGTTGTAATCTGTTGTTTTTCCTATCCAGTGTATTTTTCATTTTAGACATTGTCATTCTTATCTCTCAGAAGTTTACCTTGTGTCTTTTTATATCTTTACAGCTGTACATATTATGCTTAATCTTCTCTTTAGCTTTACAAAATATAGAGTAAAATTATAATAACTTTTATTGTCTTACCTACTAATTCTATCATCTGGTAGTTTCTGGGTTGGTTTTGGTTAATAAATCTTTTTCTCACTGTGTTTTGTATCACTGCCTCCTTGCATGATTGGATGTCAGACATTAAGGATTTTATCTTGTTGTGGTCTGGATACTTTTGTATTCCTAAAAATATCTTTGAACTTTGTTCTGGGATGAAGTTTCATTATTTGGAAGCATTCTGATCCTTTCTGGTTTGGTTTTTAAGCTTTTGTTAGACAGAACCAGAATAGTGTTTAGTCTAAGGCTAATTATTTCCCACTCCAAAGGCAACATTTTCTGGGTACTCTAATTCCCTGTAATTTATGAGATTTTTTGTTGTTGTTTATTCTAGCTGATGTGAACAAGGACTATTTCAGGTCCTGAGTGAGCTTCAAGGATTTTTCTCTCTAAACCTTTTAGATGGACTTGATTGATATTTTTAGAACATTTTACCCCAAAGAAACAGAGTGCACATTCTTTACAAGGGCACATGGGACATTTTCTAGGCTAGACCACACGTTAGGCCACAAAACAAGTCTTAATAAATTTAGGAAGATTGGAATCAGATCAAGCATCTTCTCTAATCACAATACAAAACTAAAAATCAATTACAAAAATAAAAATAAAAATACCACACAAACAAAAAACTAAATAACATGCTACTAAACAATGAATGGATTAAAAATGAGAACAAGGAGGAAATCACCAAATACCTTGAGACTAATGAAAATGAAAACATAATTTATGGGATACAGCCAAAACAGTTTTAAAAGGGGTATTGATAGCAACACAGGCCTATCTACCTCAAGAAACAAGAAAAATTTCAAATAAACAACCTTACACCCAAAGGAAGTGGAAAAAAAAGAACTAACAAGACCACAACTAAGTCAAAGGATGAAAATAATAAAGATCAGAGTGGAAATAAATAAGGGACTAAAAATGGTAACAGCAAAGATCAATGAAGCAAGACCTTGTTATGTGAAAATATAAACAAAATTGATAAACCGTTAGCCAGATTCATTAAGAAAAATAAAAAGAGGGCCCACATAAATAAAATCAGAAATGAAAGAGCAGTGACAACTGATATCACAAAAATATAAGGGGTTATAAGAAAATACTAGGAATATTTATATGCCAACAAATTGGACAACCTGGAAGTAATGGACAAATTCCTAGAAACATAAGATTTTCCAAGACCAAATCAGGAAGAAGCAGAAATTCTGAACAGACCATTAACTACTAATGGAATCAGTAATCAAAATACTCCCAACAAACAAAAGTCCTTGCTTCACAGGTGAACTTGCTAATGGTTATTTCTTGGCCTCAGATAGTTTCGTAGAATGTATTTGCCAGTCAGAACTTAGCTTTTGTCTAGGTGGCCTCTACCGGTCTCTGGAGTCCTCTTTCAGTGCAGCTGCACTTTCCTGAACACTCCGCTGTGAATTCCAGTTGCCTAAGCTTCCGGCAATTCTCTCCTCACTTCCGAGAACCTGCTGGATTGATGTGGATCTTTTTCATGGACCACAGCTGGACATTTCTTTGGATAGTCAACTGAGTTTTCATTTGTTTACTGTGTCCTTCACTGCTCGATCCAATGTCTTGGTAACTTATTCTTTTCATAGATTTTACCCATTTTGGTAAATGTTATTCCATTTGGCATAAGTGGAAGTCCAGTTCTTTTATCTTTGATCTAGCTGAGTCTAAAATTTATTTGTTACAAACTGTGTGTAATTGGGTTTTATTTATACAGGCTGATTATTTGTACCTTTTAATTCCAATATACCTGTGCTGTTAAATGCAACATTAATTCACCACATGTGGCTGTTCATACTGGATAGATGCTGTCAGTATAGCATACAGACCACATATTGATTTTGTAGTACAATAAAAAAGGAATAGTGTATCTCATTAATAAATTTTTCTATTTTGAAGTTTTTGAGTTGAATAAATATATTATTAAAGTTATTTTACTTTTGAATATGTGACTGTTAGAATATTTAAAAGTAAATATGTGGCTTGCATTATGTGTCTATTAAACAAAGCTGTATTAGATGCTCCAAGTTTAGTAGGTTAGACCTTGTCTTTTGTTCTCCTTACTCTGAAGATCTGTCAAAATTTATGCTCAAGTTTATTATGATCTCAAATGTCCTCAAAGCAATAGTAGCTATGTTTCTCTGGCACTTTGTCTTCGTGTCCCTTATATTTTGGCCTAGTATTTGCCTATCCTGTCAGCTCTTTGATGCTTTTAAGGAGCTTTGCAATTACTTTACCGAGAATTTTTAGTTGATGTTTTATTTGGAAAGGGGTGGCACAAACCAGCAAGATCCTCATTGTGTTAGTTTCCTAGGGCTGCTGTCACAAAGTGCCACATGCTGGGTGGTTTGGAACACACATGTATCATCTCGTGGTTCTGGAGGCAGGACGCCTGAAACGCAGGTGTCAGCAGGGCCAGGCTCCCTCTGAAGGTGGGAGGGAAGGGTCTGTCCCAGCCTGTCCTAGCTCCTAGTTGCCTTAGGCGTTTCTTGGCTTGTAGATGGCTGTGTCCTTCTTGTGTCTCTCTGTGATGATGGTCTCCTGTGTCTGTCTCTGTGTGCAGATTTTCTCCTTTCTACAAGTATACCAGTCAGATTGGATTAGGAACCATGCTAATGACATCATTTGAACTTGATTACCTCTGTAAAGACCTTATCTTCACATAAGGTCATTTTCTAAGGCACTGGGTGTTAGGACGGCTTTTGGGGGACACAATTCAAACCACAGTGCTTACCAACCCCATCTTGTCTTCATGGGCACACTGAAGGCAAGGATTCCTGGTTCCCTTATGGTTAGGCCAGGTCATCTGCCTGGTTCTGGCCAAATGAATGTGGGTGGACGTTATCTATACCGTTAATAAGCCTAGTCATGAGCACCCTGTGTGATAGCTCATCACTTCTGCTCATTAACTGGCTGCATGTAGAAGACACTGAGGAGGCCCTGGAGCATGTCAGCAACACAAGAAGAAGCAGGCAGATCCCAATCACCACAAGGCCAGCTGGCAAAACCCATTTGGACTGTGATGTGAGTGACAAACAGGCGCTTGTTGATTGACTAATAACCAGTGGTGTGTTTTACTATTACTCATAGCCGCTTCTGCTGTGCCTCTTACTCTGACTTTTTTCTCTTTGATCCCAGGGCCAAAGTATCCCATTTGAAAAACTTTTTTTCTCTCCAACACACTGCTTTGTCAAATTATAGCATAGCCAGATTTTACCGTAAGTACAGTACGTTTGTAAAAAAAAATTTCCTTCTGTATTTTCCTAACAGTTAATACTGTCCAAATGGCTTCACAGTAAAGGTAGTTTCACTTACCCTAACCAAAGCATACAGCCCCTATTATGGTGTGATAGTGCTGATGCTTATTTACCAATGGAAGCAATCATATATAAATTAGACTTAGTTTTAAAGAATCAGTTTAAAAGATATTACCTTATCAAATTTAAATTCTTGAGAATCTGTTCTAAGTAGGTCACATTTCCCTCCATGTCATATAACTGAAAACTAGTTGCCATTTTTGAAACCTCTGATTTTACTTTTGAAGATCATTTTACTTCATCTTTTCTATCTTTAGGGAGGGAAAGATTTCTACTGGGTATGGTAATGAGTTACTATTCCTTTTGGAATTACTAAAATTATCTCATTACTCATATATGTAAAATATCAGTTTAGGAGGGTATATTTTTTATTTCAAAATATAAAGTTTTATTGTAGTATAATAGAAAAAGTTCAACAAGTAAAACTTTCACTGTGAGAAAGAATTTACATGGATATTTTAAAGATTAAGTATGGCATTAGAGGTTGGAGGAGAATTAATCTTTTAAGAAGTGTAGAAAAAACATATTTTTTCACAATATTTAAAAAGCAGGCCAAGCAGAACATGACAAAGTCAGCTTTAGAAGATAATCTGGTATGCTTAAGATATGGAACGTAAAACCTAAGACACTTATTTCAGCCTTCACCAAGATTTTATTCTTATAGGAAAGGAGATGAGGAAGACCTATATCTCTTAAAACACTTTTCAGTATAAAAGTTTGCCTCTTACAGTGGAACTGGAGTATATAGGACCTATTTCTCATTGTATGGCAGTGCATTTCTGATAATCACTAATGACATGGTTTTTTTAAAATTTAAATTTTTAAATTTAAATGTATTTTATTAGAGAGAGAGATAGAGAGAGAGAGATTTGTTGAGACAACACTCTAACCAACTGAGCTACCCAGCCAGGGCTTTTAATGACATGTTCATATAACACAACACTTGCCAGAATAGATATATCATTTTTCACTACCATTTAAAAATATATACTGGAAAATATATATGGTAAGAATATATGTGGCAAATCTTGCCAGTGATTTGCTTTAGTTCAAACCCCCGATGATCTTTTATGCCACAGTACTTATATTTTTTGAGTCAAATTAAGACAGGCTAAATCGTGGTTTTCTTATCTTTCTTATCCATGAAGTGGAAGTAATGCTTCCCACCCTACAGGGGTGTTGTGAGGCGCCAAT
>NW_006383010.1:3245442-3254549 GCF_000327345.1 Myotis davidii | reverse complement strand
ATCTAAAATACTGAAGATAACAAAGATTTATTTTACAAAGCTTTTAGCTTATGAAAACTGACATAATATATTATAAAGTCTTAAGGGTGTCCTTAAAATTAAGGTGAGCAAATCACACTGTCTCTAGGTATGCACAAAATCTTGAAAACCACTAAACAGTTGCTTACGAGTTTCAGAAACTCCACTTCCTAGTCAAACTTTATGGAACTCCTTCATCTGCAAAAATCTTCAACTCTGCTCAGCTGGTGTAGCTCAGTGGTTGAGCATCAATCTATGAACAGGAGGTCATAGTTTGATTCTTGGTTGGGGCACAGGCCTGGGTTGTGGACTCGATCCCCAGTGGGGGACGTGTAGGAGGCAGCCAGTCAATGATTCTCTCTCATCATTGATGTTTCTATCCCTCTCTGTTCCTCTCTGAGATCAATAAAAATATATTTTAAAAAAAATCTCACTCTCTCTTCAAAGACTGTATTCCTTTCATTTCTCTTATATTTTTTTCTCCTTAATCTGCCGTGTGTCCCTATGGACACAACCCTTTCCCCTTTCTCTTATTTTTACAGCTTCTTCCTGGCTCACTTTCCCCCTCTACTCCTTGTTCTTCTGTCAGACTTACCTAACCAACTAGTCACTATCTGCCTTTAATTAGGGTTCAAACATTGCCTTGTGTTGGTGTGAAACATTGCTTGCCTATGAAGATCAATGCTATACAACAGTTTTGATTTTTATTCTAAGCTGTGCTCTCAATACTTCCCAATATTACTTCTATTTGCCTCTGCAGTCCCATTTTCCATTCTTTTTCCGAGGCAGTGTAGCAGAAAGAAAGAGCATGGATGTTGGTAATAGACCTCCATTCATATCCCAACTTCAGCACTTATTATCTGGGTGAACTTGAGCAAATTACTAACCTCTTTTATTCTCAGTTTCCATACATGAAAAATGGGAATAGTAATTCTTATCTTGTAGAGCTTTCTGTAAAGACCTAAGCTAATGTAGGGGAGGTGATTTGGTGAATAGGTTGATAATTAATGGTCACAGTTGTTTTTAAACTGCCTGGTCTGGGGTCTCTAAGAGTTCACTGTGGTTCTTAAACGTTCTGCCATATATTCAAGTATGTAATCATCAACAAGTGATATTATTTTCTGCTTGAGAGAGAAAATACAAGTTATTCAGTGAGTATGCAGTATCTGTCTACTCTACTACTATACATTCTGATGATGTCACTCGTAAGTTCCTTCTCTTAGATTTTGGAAGAATATGCATTTCATCTTCTTTCCAAAGGCATGAGAGGCAGGAGAGCACAGTAGTCCAGAAAAACATTTTTTGGTCTCCAACGTCCTGGGTTCTAATTTTTCCTCCGCAACTTGAGCCGGTTGTTTAACCCCTGGACTGTACTTTAGTTTCTCCATCTCGAAAATGGATACAATAAAGGCATGTACTTCATAAGGTTTTGAAACATATTACATTACTTAAAACATTAAAAACATGAAGGGCACTGCCTGGGACACAGTATGAACTTCTGTTACCTATTGCTGCTACTATGAATGATGACCACTTCCTGCCTTATCAAGGTCTCAAATTACAGATTCTTTCCTTTTTCATGAGTCTTTAGTCACTTCTCCACTGGCTCCTCTTCTTAGCCTACTTAAACACTCACAACTCTGAAAAAGGCTTAAATCGTTTCGGCTATACTTTCACCCTCTTTTCTTTTACTGCTTAACTTTAAGAAATTGTAGTCTCATTCCATTCCCCAATTGGGCTTCTCCAAGTATTCTTTATTCTTCAATCCAATACAATCTGACTGCTGTTCCCACCATTCTCCTAACACCGCTTTCACTCAGGTGAACCCTTACCTTCCCATTGCTGAATGCAGTGGCACATTTCCCAGCATCATCTCAGCTAACCCCTCTATGACATTTGGCCCGACTGATCATGTAGAACTTCTTTAGATATTCTACTTCTTCAGTGTCTATGACATTACTCTCTCTTGTTCACATAATCTGGACATTATTCTTAAGTCTTTATTTTTGTTGAAGCTTGAGTTAGTTCGTGATAGTCATTGTGGATACTGGGAGCTAAGGAGAAAGAATTCTATGCAAAGTAGAGTAAAATAAAATCCATGTTTCTGGGAATGGAACCAATATTGCCTTTAGTCAAGTGCAGATTCTTTACCTTAGAAATGGAGGTAAGTGAGTGGAGAAATCCTATGAATAAGTAGAATGTCAGGAGGAATGTTTCCTGTAAGATCAACAGCCCATCTCCATCAGGCAAACTGAGGACCAACTTTAAAATAAATCTCATTGTAAGTTTAAATTAGCCAAAATAATGAATATCTGAGTTAATGTTGTTATTTTAAAGTGCCTTTGTTGAACACTATAATTATTTAGTTCCAAAATTAAATATGGAACCCTTCATGGAAAGTATAGTACAAAATGTATTTTATTTAAATAATTATATTTTATAATTAAAACCTGGAAATGTACTGTAATTTTCTTAATCATCTTTTAATTATTATCAAATGGTACTATTTAGTGAAAAATAGTTTTTGAGAAAACTTAAAATTATTAAAATAATCAACTTTGTGGTTAGTTAAAGCAATTACAGCTTTTATATATTTGAACAATCTTATTCTTTATTGATGGTGAATACAAACCACTATAAAAGTGACATTTTTATGTTGGATTTGCTTAAATTTTATTATTTCACTTCAAGTTTATAAAAACAATTTTACCTACAAAGTACCATGATATACATTTTATAATGAGGAGACTGAGGCTCAGAAAAATTACTTGTCTAAGGTAAATATTTAGGAAGTGCAAGGATTCACATGCAGATCTCCCTGACTCTGAAATCTGTACTCTTTTTTTTAAAAAATATATATTTTATTGATTTTTTTACAGAGAGGAAGGGAGAGGGATAGAGAGTTAGAAACATCGATGAGAGAGAAACATTGATCAGCTGCCTCCTGCACACTCCCCACTGGGTATGTGCCCGCAACCAAGGTACATGCCCTTGACCAGAATCAAACCTGGGACCTTTGAGTCCACAGGTCGACGCTCTATCCACTGAGCCAAACCAGTCAGGGCTAAAATCTGTACTCTTAACTACCATGAATTCCACTCCTTATTTACATAATTGTTTTGCAAATATTTATTGAGTGCCTAAAATATTTGAAACAACTCTCTAGCTACTAGGTTATAGAAGTGAATGAAATACACAAAAAGTCCTGTTCCCTTGAAACTTGTAGATGCTGAGTGGGAGACAGAAGTAAAACTAGCCAAATAAGTAAATTATGCAGTACCTTAAATTCTAATGAAGCCTAAGGGAAGCAAACCAACAGAAGGGGATAGATTGCAATTTAAATAAGATGCTCAGAGAAGAACACTCTGAGAAGGTAATATATGAGTTAAATCCCTAGGAATGGAAGGAAACTCAACATGAGGATACTTAGTAGATGATGATTCCAGGAGAGGAAATAACAACGGTGAAGTCCCTGATGTGGGAGAATGACCAGGTTCAAGACACATTATGGAGGCCAATGTGACGAGAGCAGAATAAATAGTGGGACTGTGGAAGATAAAATCATGAAGGCATGCACAGGGAGCCAGACTGCATAAGACCTTGTACTCATTGTGATTACTTGTACTTTTCTCTGGGTGAGATAAGGGGCTACTGGAGGACTCTGAGAATAGTGCCATCATCTGACTTATACTTTGTCAGTGTTGACAGGAGCCTAAAGAAGAGCAAGGGTAGGAGCCAAGAAACCACTGAGGAGGCTGTTGGCAATAATTCAGGGGACTTGAAACTATTCAGGAGGAGACAGTGGGAAGTGGTTAGGTTCTAGATATATTTGGAAGGTACAGCTAATGGTGTTTGCTGTGAATACAATGTGAGTTGTGAGAGAAAACTTTGTGAAGGGTTTTCTCTGAACAACTGCAAGTATGAAGTTGCCTTTAATTGACATGGGAAGAGCAGGGCTGGAGGGAGGACAAAGATGAAGAGTTCAGTTTCAAGTGTACAACTTAGTGATTAGGCTATGTTTCTCGATTGATACCAATACCTTCTGAAGTAATCACCTGATAAATCTAAAACCCATTTAAAACCATATATAGTTATTACAATACTAGGGGCCCGATGCACAAAATTTGTGCAAGAGTAGGCCTTCCTTCCCCCGGCTGCCGGCACTGGCTTCCCTCTGACCACCGGCACCCAGGACCCAGGCTTCCCTCGCAGAGGGAGGGCCCACGGGCCCACCCACCCACTGCAACCCGCCAGTTGGCCTGCACCTCCCTCTTTGGGGCGATCATGGAGCCCCCTGATTGATTGCCCCACTGGCTGGTGGCCTGGGCCTCCCTCTGTAGGGCAATCATGGGGCAATGGCCTGCCCCTCACCAATCACATTGCACCTGCTTTGGCTGGCCTGGTGCCAGTGGGTATCATAGTGTGGTCCTGGATGGTCATCCCAATGGTCGTTCTGCTGTTCAGCCATTCAGTCGATTTGCATATTATGCTTTTATTATATAGGATCATTAAATATATCTTACGTAGAGTGGTTTTAAGAGAGAATTTGCAGAGAAACATTTTTTTGAATTTTCCTCTGAATGGAAGGAGGTATTTGGAGTATTTACTGGGGTTGGGAGGAGTGGTGGGGATGAGAAATTAGATGACAAAAGGGAGAATAACATTTCTATATTTTGATGGAATGATTCAGAAGAGATGGAAAAATTGATGTTGTAGGAGAGAGAAGTGAAAACGTACTAAGCGATGTTTCTGTGTTGGAGAAAGTGGAAGAAATTAGAATGCAAGTGGAGAGGTTGGCCTTTGCTGAGAGGGAAGGATGAACAGAGAGTTCATCCAGTGTAACCAGAGGGAATACAGAACAGGTGGGAATAGATCCAAGACCGTAGGGGATATGGTAGTGATGGCTTGTTGGCATTTTCTTCTGAAGTTTTCAATCATTGGCTTACAGTGAGATGCTGATATATAATGTCACATTGAATCATGCAGTTTCCAAATTAGGCAAGTAGGTCTCAGGTATTTTAAATTATAGACTTACTTAATTCAAAATTTAAAATTAAGGTCTAGAATGTGGCATAAACTGAGGATAAAGCTTTTTAAAAATTGTATTAGATTCATATCATGGCTGTTAAATAGTTGCTTTTTTATTGCTATAATAAAATATGTTTATTCAAGGAACGAGCTAATGTTCTTTAGTTCTTTTTTTTTCCTTTCCAGAAACAAGGAGATGGTAATCATTATTATCAACCTTGTCTTTGAAAACTAAGGACAATAATAGATATCGTATTCTTTACTTGAGGGTTAAATCATAGGGTGAATGAGTAATTTCTATTTTATGATAGAATTAGTGACTTTTCAGTGACATGAGTTTGTGTGAGAGAGAATAAAATGCACATTATGACCTGACTGGCATGGCTCAGTGGTTGAGCTTCGACCCATGAACCAGGTGGTCACGGTTTGATTCCTGGTCAGGGCACATGCTGGGGCTGTGGGTCGGTCCCCAGTGTGGAGTGTGTAGGAGGCAGCCAATCAGTGATTCTCTCTCATCATGGATGCTTCTATCTCTCTCCCACTGTACCTTCCTCTCTGAAATCAATTAAAAAATGCATATTGTGTACTAATATTCTGGATTCCAACCATCTGATAACATTTCTTGTCAAACTATTTTAACAGCTCCTATTACTTTTGGAAATGTTTAAATAAAATCTTAACAACAATAACAAGGTTTTCCCTTTCTCTGTACTTCATGCCAAAAAGACAAAAATCTATATTTTACCTTTCTGTTAGCAGGTACCAAAAGAACTTACAAATTTGGGATCTATCCAAGGGAAATTTTCCCAAAGTTTTCTTTAAAAATAATTTTAAAATAGTGTACATTTAAACTGCATTTAGAATGTTCTGCAAGCTTAAAAAGGATGTTTGGAGTTAGGTTTTAAAAACAGTGGGATTTAGTGTAATAGATTTGGCAACAAAATCAGTGCAGTTCATACAACTGATGAATTGATGCAGACCCAGCTGACTAACACATACCATGTGTTTGCTTTGGCAGAGAAGTTGGAAAAATAATTTGGAGAAAAAAATTATATTATTCAACAGATTTTACTTGTGTTGTTGTTTTTTGTAGGATTTGAAAAAAAAAATTCTAATCAGACTTGCAAAGGTAGAGTTCACAAAGATCTTCCCAATGATTGGAAACATATTTGGACCTTTCATAGAAAAAATAAGATGGAAGAGGATAATTTTACTTATTTCATGTTTCTCTTAATTACTCACTGCTAGTCGTTTCCAATTGATACCATGCTTATGAATGTATTATAACAACAATACCTTAAAATGCACCTTATCAACATTTCCAATATAATCATGGCATATAGAATCTATTTAAACTTTGATGGCCAAGAATATCACTATGTTTTGCGGTAATGATTAAGTATGCTACTCTAAGACTGTTGTGAATTCCAAGATTTGCTTTTTGTTGTTGTTCAGACAAAAGATTAAGGCATGTTTCTTGTGTATTTTATTTAATTATTGCTTCAAGGTTTCAAAAGAGTTTGTTGGCTTAGTAAAGCCTTAGAATCCTTACTGTTTACTAAATTTCAGACATATTAATGATGTGATGAACCCAAGGCTGGGAAGAGCTTTGGGCTTATTGAATGGGGTTGAAAGATGCTTCATAGCCTATTCTCATGGTTTTAAGACAGATATGTTGAACATGCTCCTAAATTAGCTTTGTGGGCTAGACATACTATTTTGCACTATTGATTAGCTTGGTTTTCTGCGCCATGCTGCTAAACCATGAAATTCAGAAGATAATGGGATATTTTCCTCAATGAAGTATGAAAAATTCTTAAAGCTGGAGGCTATTCAGATCAGCATATATAAATGTGCAGTGCTATTACATAGGAAAGAGCTACAGTCTGATGAAATACAAACTGATTTTCTAAAGTAAGCACAAAAAGTATTTGATGATAGTTCCACTTCTATTTTTTGGTGTCATTGGACATTATTAACCCCTGTGAGACTCAGTTGGATTTGTATAAAAATGGGAATATGAGTACTATCTAATGTACAAGGTTGTTATAAAGATGACATAAATTATGTACTACATATTGCTCTTGGTACATGGAATTCTTCCTTTCCTTTGACTAGACTGTAATCTTGAGAGTAGTATTTTGAGAATTTTTAAAAATAACTTATCCTTATTACATCTTTAGTAATAAATGCTTATTAGACTGAACTCATGATCCTGCTTACTGTTAAAATAATATACATTAGTTTTGTTTTCTTAGTGCCCGGAAGAACTATGAAGTAAAACTTACCAGTTTTCTTTATATTTACTGTTTGACTTTTAGAAATACACTGGGCATTAGTAACTCCTTAAGCAGAGGAAAGAAGACAGAAATAGCTAGTGGGTGCCTAGAAATGAAGGGTGTTGAGTTTGTGGAAGACAGTGGTGCAAAAACCAGTAATGAAGAGGTTGGTCACGGTTGGGTGGAGAGGTTAAGTGCAGTTGTCAGCAAAATTTCATAGGTGTTGAGAGAATATTCAGGGGAGGAGGTCCTATAATGCCAGACCATGGAAGAGGTGCATTTAATCTTATCCATACAACGTTCTGAGATTCAATTTATTATCTCTACTTTATTCATAAGAAATCAGAGTATTATAGAGTTAAGGCCAAGGTTAAACAGCTGATAGTATTTGAAGAGGCTGGAACTCACATCGGGATGACCTGCCTTTGAAAGGGATGACTTTTTCTAGAGTTTTCTCATAGTAGAGGAAGGGGAGAATGACCATTTTTTGGAAAGTCATAAATATATGCCATATATTCTCAAGAGGCATTCTCTCATTGAATTTTCACAACAGTAGTATGAGAAAAGCTTTATCTTTTCCATTTTACAGAAGAAGAAACTCAGGACCAAAGATTCAGAACCTTTTTATGGCCACAGTTACTAATTTAACAAGCAGTGATTCAAATCCAATTCTGTCCCGTTCCAAACTCATGCTTTCCTTATACAACATTCTGCCTGGAGATACAGGATCAGGAGTGAGAGGTCAGCGCTTGGGGGCAAGGATTTGGGGAATGTAATTGGAATGTATGTTGAGGAAAGGAAGGTAGGAACAGAAATAAGAATCCAAGCTTGAGCTTTTGGTACGTGTGTGAGCAGGGAGCTCCACTTATTACACTTCATCTTTTCCCAAATCTCTAGAGTCCTACTGCATTGCAGAACTACTTCATGCTTTCGGAACTTTTCAAGTCATTCCATACTTCTGTATCTTTAAAAAATATATATATTTTTATTGATTTCAGAGAGGAAACGAGAGGGAGAGAAACTCTAATGATAATAGAGAATCATTGATTGGCTGCCTCCTGCATGCCCCATACTGTGAATTGAGCCCACAACCTGGGCACGAGCCCTGGGCTGGAATTGAACCCAAGACCCTTCAATCCACAGGCCGACACTCTATCCATTGAGCCAAATAGGCCAGGGCCTTCTGTACCTTTGAACATGTATTTTCCATTGCCTAGAATATATCTATTCACTCTTCTTTTCCTGCAAGACATTTCTTTAACCTTAAATTGCAGTTCAAAATTTCTTTATTTTGTAAAATTTTTGCTGAATCAAGTGATGTTGTAAATTGGATGCTCTTCTTTAGTCCAATGTTGTCTCAGAATCTTACCTCAGAAACATCATTTCTGTGACTCTGAAAGCATGAAATAGAGCTGCTGTGAATAGAGGGTCTTGAAGATTTTCCAATCTTATATGGAATTGTGAAGTTGATAATCTTGCAAGATTATTCTAAACTAGAGGCCCAATGCATGAAATTCATGCAAGGGTAGGCATTCCTTCCCCCAGCTGCCAACACCGGCATCCCTCTGGCCTTGCAGCCTGGCTTCATCCGGAAGGTCATCTGGAAGGATGTCTGGTCTAATTAGCATATTATGCTTTTATAATTATAGACTAGGGGCCCAGTGCATGAAATTCGTGCACTGGGTGCCAATTACAGTCTGTAAGAAATGCTGCAGTTTGCATCTTAAAATATTATATATTCTTAATGGATGTTATTTACCTTAAAAATATATTCAATGTATA
>NW_006383010.1:3230811-3244966 GCF_000327345.1 Myotis davidii | reverse complement strand
ACATATGCAAATTAACCTCCATCTTTGTTGGCGGTTGACTGCCATCTTAGTTGGCAGCTAATTTGCATATCGCCCTGATTAGCCAATGAAAAGGGTAGTGGTCGTACACCAATTACCATGTTTCTCTTTTATTAGTGTAGATGTCTAAATTCTTAGATTGCAGGATAAGGGAGAATTGAGAACTTTACACATACACACACACTGACACCTTTTTTTTGTTAGCTTGAAAATATTTTAAAAAATTGTTAGGGAATCATTATTCAAACCCTACACTCCATCACACACACACACACACACACACACACACACACACACATGCATACACACATTGTACATCCATCCATCCACAGGCACTGTTACCAATGGGAAACTGCATTGGTCCCTTCCCAGAGATCCCCATCACTGTCTCAATACCATACCCTCTCTAGGCTCAATATACCTACTTGCTGACTTTTACCATGCTTTGTTTAGAATAAGCATCATGACAAACTATTGAGGTTCACAGGAATTATGTGAACTTAGGTGAAGTATGATCAGGATTAGAATGAACTAGGCCCTTGCGAAGTGTGGGCCTTTGCTGGGAAACAGCGATTCTGTCACATTGATGTTAGAGTTCAACATCCTGTTTCCAATGCCTTTCTATCAACACTTCACCATTATCTTTTTTAAAAGAATGACTATTGTATCACAAACGTTTCCTTTTTGGCTGTAAAATTTTGATTCAGCAGTAGTTAGATTTACTGACCAGAAGAGCAAGGACTGTTTCCTTTTTTCTGTGCTCTGTGCCAAGTTTATAATGTGTGGTAGAGTAGGGCAGTAGCTATTTATTGCTTTTCAAATACCATTATTTTTCCAGTCACACATTCACTGGGAGTCATGAATTTTACAAGTAGCTTTATCACTAGTACAAAATATAGCAATAAATTCATTGACAATTATTTTTCTCCTCCATTCATTAAATTTCCCATATGCACAAGCAGGGTCTATTAAATAAAAGAAAAAGAAAGATTTGTTAGGGTCAGCAAAGTGAAACATGAAATGCAGAGTTAGCAGTTAACTGCTAAGGTATTCAGGCAAAAATAAGAGACTTGTTTGGCGATGTTCATTGTCATTATTCTCAGATATTTACTGGCCCCTTGCTTTACTTTGGGCTATATTGATCAAGGATAAAAGTGAAGCAGAGATCTATGGTTTGATTTGATCATTGAAAATAAAAATGTTTGTCTTTGAAATATGACTTGGGTCATGGTCTCATAGCTTTGTGGATTGGCGCAAATGCTGAAAACTCAAGACTATTGCTTTTGTAGTTCTTGGTCAGTGGTCAGTGCTTGGCTTGGGCACTGGAGTCCTAAAACGTGGGCTCATTAAGTAACAAATGCCTTTAAGTTGGATGAACGGAACAGTTTGAAAATGTGTGTTTGGTCTGGCATTTCTGCATTATTTGTTAAACCCACAAAATGTAGATTTTCATCTTGAACTTCTGTTCATTCACTTGTGGCTACTTTAGGAAGTAGTTTTTCTTTTCTTTACTTCCACAGTGTGAACTGCAAGATCATTGCTGGTCCAACTTGGCCACTGCTTAACAGAAGCAGCTTGTTTATATTACTTCCTGTGTTTTTTTAAGACCAGCATTTATTATCCCTTAAGAAGTCCTTAACAGCTTTCTTAGGGATGGTTTTTTTTCTTCTTCTTTCTGGAGGAATAAGTCATGGACTCAATTAGGCCAATAATTTCTTACCCATGAAACCATAATGAATTTATTCTCCACTTAATAACCAGTGGGGAAAGTACTCAGTACTAAGGTGGGGGGCGGGGCTCAGGATATAAGAAATCTTTTCTGAGAGGCTACATTTCTCAGAGTCTTGCCTTAAAAAAACCCTATTTGGACGCTTTTAAATAATCTCTGTAATAAATTGAGGCTCTCTACTTGAATCTACCTACTCTTTCAGGAATGAAAGGTACTGCAACTTTTATTTTGCCTGAGTAAAGAAATGTTAATGACCTGTCTAGTAGTTGAATTTAAGCCTACTAGCTTGTGACCATGTTGCCAAAACAAATGAAAATTCATTGCCTGCTATTGGAACCAATTTAGTTAGGCAACACTTCATTTTTCGGCCATCATCAGGTGGAGTTATTCCACTTCAGTGAATTTTCCACATAAATGCTTCAGAGTTGTCTTTTTAAAACAGAAATCAGAGCATGTTGGTTTTTGGCTGAAAACCTTCAGTGACTTCCCTTTGTCTAAAGAATAATGCATTGCTTTATAATCTATCATTCCTGTGTCATGTCCCTTCAATTCTCCTACCATGTATGATCCTCTTTGACTTGTCACCATTCTCTAGACCTCTTATGCTCTTCTGTTTTTATTTTTTGTTGTTGACACTATTACAGATGAACCCCCCCCCACTTTGTACTTTTTGTTGTTGTTAATCCTCACCCGAAGATATTTTCCCCTATTGATCTTCTGAGACTGTGGAAGGGAGGGAGGGGGGAGAGAGACACAGAGAGAGAGAGAGAGAAACATTGATGTGAGAGAGACACATCAATGGGTTGCCCATTTTTTTGAGGAGGGAAGAAAGAGGAGAGAGAGAAAGAGAGAGATGGCGAGCGAGAGAGAGAGAGAGAGAGAGAGAGAGAGAGAGAGAGAGAGAAGAGCGAAGAGAGAAAGAGACATCGATGTGAGAGAGAGAGACATTGATCGGTTGCCTCCCGCACTCGCCCCAACCAAGGTATGGTCAGGAATCAACCCTGCAACCCAGGTACATGCCCTCAACTGGGAATTGAACCCATGACCCCTTCAGTGTACAGGTTGGTGCTCTAACCACTGAGAAACACCTGTCAGGACAAATGTCTGCCATATTTTAATTCTTTGATTCCTATGTGCTGTTCCATGAGGCAACAGCTCCACATCAGTTGAGTAAATCTCTTTTCTGTGTCTCAGTAATTCCAAAACATGTTTCCTATTTTGAAACCATACAGTGTGGCAATTAAATAAAAATTTTATGTTAACCTTTCTCAATAAGTTGGAGCTAATCGTGGTCAGGGAATATGCTCCACTTTTTGTTCTTTTCATCTTCATTTCTTTAGAAACTTATATAATCCCTGGCACAAAGTAGCTGCTGTAACAAATTGCCAAGACCGAGTGGCTTAAAACAACAGACTTTATTCTCTCATAGTTCCCGTTTCCAGAAATCTGACATTGAGGTGAGGGCTGAGCCATGCTCCCTCCAAAGACTCTGGGGAAGAATCAGTTTCATGCCTCTTCTTGCTTCTGGTGCTTGCCAGCAATCCTTGGCATTCTTTGGCTTGTACCCACATCACTCAATCTTTGCCACTATCTTTACATCGCCTTCTAGTGCAGTGGTCGGCAAACTGCAGCTCGTGAGCCACGTGCGGCTCTTTGGCCCTTGAGTGTGGCCACGAAGTTTCAATCGCACTGTATGTGCGCGCCCGCACGTGGTATTTTGTGGAAGAGCCACACTCACGGGGCCTCAGTTTGCCGACCACTGTCCTAGTGTGTCTCTCTCACAGCTCCAGCTACCTTCCTCTTAAAAGATCCATGTGATTGCATTTAGGGTCCATCTGGATAATACATGGATACCTTCTTCCTCTCAGGATCATTGACTGAATAATGTTTGCCAAAAAAGGTAATAGCCACAGATTCAGGCATTAAAACATAGAAATGTCTTTGGGAGCTGTTATCAGTTTATTGCAGATACTTAATGCCTTTTCAAACTGAATTACCTATTTAAATACTAAAACGTCAAAATATTAAAACATATTTAAAGGAGCTGTGGCATTGTGGGAGGGGAAGTTTTGCTTATGATAGAAGAGAAAGCACTTTCAGAAGGAGGTGATGAGGGTTTACAATGGAACAGAGATTCCGGGAGGCCCTATGGCAAGAATTTGGGTGACAAGAGTAGAGCAAAGGGGACAGAGGCAATTAAATTGCAGAAGTTGAAAGCATAATGTAGTTAGATGATGAGAGTGAAAGAGAAAAGAATATGTCTAAGTTCAGAAAAGGCAGGGACAGAGAAGAGGTAAGAAGTGTGGGTTGAATTGATGGCCTGAAATATTCCAGCTTTGAAGTTTGTCATTTTGGAAGGGCTTAAGCAGACCAGGTGAAAAATTACACAAGGTGGTGAGGATCTCACCTCAGCTTGCGGTGGATGGTGAGGACTTGACATAGCAGGCACTTCTTACGGCTGGCAAGGATAAAAGTGTTTCCTTATTGTAAATTATATCACCTTCACATGTGCTTCCTTGAATCTATTTTGAGACTAGACTTGGACAGTTTTGTTTCTAAACTTAGAGAACTTCTATTCAGTAAAATTCTTTTAAAAGTATTTTTTTCCCTACCCAACTGGGGTAGCTCAGTAGTTGAGTATCTGCCTATGAACCAGGAGGTCATGGTTCAATTCCCTGCCAGGGCATGGGCTTGATCTCCAGTGTGGAGGTAGCCAATCAGTGATTCTCTCTCATCCGTGATGTTTCTGTCTCTCTCCCCCCCCTCTCCCTTCCTCTCTGAGATCAGTAAAAATATATATTTTTAAAAAGTAGTCCTTTCCTCTAGTTCTGGTTTTCTTCGTATGATCTTAGGATATTGAGGGAATAGGATGTTTTCATGTCAATATTTTAAAAGGCGAAATTTGTTTTTTATAATATGATGTATAATTTTCCTTTTTATATTAAAAATAAAAGTTGTCTTTATTAAACTGATGGATAAAATTATATAGTAATTATTTAATAATTTCTTAAATGTTAAATATTGATGGTTACCTGTTCAAGGTAAAGGTCTAGGTGGGAGAGAGCAGTGAGTTAAGCACTCATTAGTTTTATAGCTAAAATTTAATTATCTATCCATGTTTTATTAACTACATAACTTCAAGTTTGAGGCTTTGCTTTTTATTGTATTGTATTTTTTAAAATTTGTCTTTATTGTTGGAAGTGTTATAGATGTCTTCTTTTCTCCTCTTTGGCACCCCTTTCACCTCCCTCCCCGCTCCCCAGGCCTTCATCCCACTATTGCCTGTGTCCATGGGTTATGCACAAATGTGTGCGAATTATTTGGTTAATCCCCCCCAACCCCCCTTGCCTATTTGCTACTTTTCTAATCTTTTCAGCTGGAAGAAGTGTAGCCCAGCAATCATATATCTGTGGCTCAGGGCATTCTATTCTAATGTTCTCATTGAGAGAATCACAAGCACTTACTTGTCTCCCCTTGACATGTTTATACTCTCACAATTTGGAAGAGGGGTTCGGACTTCGACATTTCCAGCACTTTGAGATTTGATGGTTTTGAATATTTAGTTTGGACTTAAGGACCTAGCCACACTTGCAGAGAAATTGTCTTCCTCACAGATTGTTAAAGATAGTTTTCTTTGAACTGGGTTAGTTTTCCCAGATAATCTCATTAAATTCTTGGCACCATAAATTCATAACTTCAATTGTGTTAAACTGAAACCTGTGGCATATTTCACTTTAAGTAAACCTACTTACTTTTGTCCCCTGTATCCCTTATATTGACTTTCTCACTACAGGTATGTTAAGAATAAATAATAAATGTAATACAGAGATTATAAACTACTTTTTAACTTATTAAGATGTTTCAAGAGATAGTCTTTGAAAACAAAGATCAACTTCTCTTATGAATTATACTAGGGGCCCGGTGCACGAAATTTGTGCACTGGGTGGCGGTGAGGGGGAGTGTCCCTCAGCCCAGCCTGCCCCCTCTCACATACTGGGAGCCCTTAGGCATTGACCCCCATCAATCTCCAATCACAGGATCAGCTCCTTGCCTAGGCCTGACTCCTCTGCCAGAGGCGTCAGGCCTGGGCAGGGGACCCTCATTGCGATCAGAGGGTGATGGGAGTCGATGCCTCTGGCTGAGGCATCAGGCCTGGGCAAGGGCGAAGCCGGTGATGGGGGGAGAGGGGGCTCCCCTGCTCATGCCTAAATCCTGGGCCAGAGGCATCAGGCCTGGGCCAGGGGCAGATCCAGCAATTGGAGGGGTCTGTGGGTCCCCTGCCCAGGCCTGATGCCTGGGCCAGAGGCATCAGGCCTGGGCTGGGGACAGAACCAGGTGGGCTCCACTTTAGGGCCCAGGCAAGGGACCCCTAGCTCCCGGGACTGCCATCTTCGACCGTGCCCAGCTCCCATCGCTGGCTCCACCCCTACTTCCTGCCATCACTGGCCAGGGCGGCAAAGGCTCTTAGCTCCCCCCTGGGTTTCCAATCACTGTCAGTGGCAGGGGTCTTCTTCCTGCTTTCCCTTTCGCCTCCCTGCATTGTGCCTACATATGCAAATTAACTGCCATTTTGTTGTCAGTTAACTGCCATCTGAGTTGGCAGTTAATTTGCATATAGCCCTGATTAGCCAATGAAAAGGGTATCGTCGTATGCCAATTACCATTTTTCTCTTTTATTATATAGGATAAATTCGCTCAGTTTCATTGAGGAATAATTGACAAATATAATTATATTTATTTAAAGTATTCCAGATGAGTTATTTATATATATATATATATACTGTAGAATAATTATTATGATCAAGATAATTAATATATCCATCCATCATCTCACATAGTTAATTTTTTTGTGTGGTGAGAATGCTTAAGATCTACTCAACAACTATCAAGGATACAATATTATTATCTATCTTGTTATAGATAATATATTATCTATATTTTCAATTTGCATGCCTAACCACAATTTATAAGGCTTTCCTTTTCTCCACATCATTCCCAACATTTATTCCCATTGAATATATATTCATTGAAGTGATCCCAAATAAGTCATTAAAACCTGTCTTTTTTTTTTTTTTGAACTTGTAGACTCTGGGGAAACAAAGGAAACAGCCCTTGAGATATCTTACAAAAATAATTTTCAGCTCTCACCGGTTTGGCTCAGTGGACAGAGAGTCGGCCTGTGGACCAAAGGGTCCCCGATTCCATGCTGCAGGCTCCTCCCTGGCTGGGCCCTGGTAGGGTTCCTGCATGAGGCAACCAATCAATGTGTTTCTCTCACATTGATGTTCGTTCTGTCTTTTCCTCTCTCTCCCACTCTCCCTAAGAACTAATGAAAAAAGATCCTCAGGGAGGATTAACAAAAAGTTTTTCCCCCATTTTAAAATAAAATGTTTATATTTGTGATCTTTAAAACAGCATAGTATTAAGAAAACTTATTAATTCCACTAAATCTTTGGAAATAAAATATGTTTCATCTTTATATTCCTTTTCAAACTATATTACTGTATTTAATTTATTTTTTTTTAATATTTCAAGGCAACAAATCATAGCTGAGAAAATGAACCAAATTTCTTATTAGTTTTACATTCTTTTATAGACTTTCTTCTGTGTAACCATGATTATTAAACATGAAGAAGTTAAAGTTACTTGAATCAAAAATTATCTTTGCTCATTTCATTTGTCAATTTTATGAAGTTAAAATGAGAATTATTCTTTATCCCACACAAAGTTTGAAGATAACCCTTAATTGCTCTTACTCCCTCAGACCCAGCAAAAGTTTATTATGTCAAAACTTTAAAGCCAGAAAACTCAATGGCTCATATGTATAGCAAAACGATGTCCCTTGGCTTATTCTCAGGGTTTCCCCTACAAATTTATTAGAATTAAAGATATAATTATATGTAGATATATACAACTTTCTTTTAATGAGTGATGTTATCAGCATTTGCTCTAACTTTTATTTGGGAAATGACAGCAATACAATAGGCAGATGAAATTACCCTTTACAAGACATGATTGCAGGGTTGGAATATAACAGAATCTGAGATGGTTCACCAGAATGAAAATTATGCAAAAAGATGATATTCTCACAAATAATACAGTGCCTTAAGGCAGTATTCCTAAGACCTCGTTTAGTTATTCAGTGACTAGAGATTTAACAAGAAAAGAACAATATCTTGGATTTTAAACTGGTTTAGATATAATAACTGAACCGTTATTAATGTTTTCTTTTCAATAAGTAGGAAGGGACATCTCTGCAAATTCTAAGTTTTTGACTCTGCTATGAGGAAGGCTTTGCCACCGAGCGGCCTGACATTTCACTTGTAATCCGCAGGCAAAAACTGCAACAGTTTAGTTTGTACAGAAAAGCATTTAAAAAAATTTTTTTTTTTTGCTGTTGACATTTCACTTGGTCATTTTCTATCTGTTTAAAAAAGCAACCTCCCGACTTTGCTTTTTATCTCTTTTCTCTGTCCATTTCTGCCTTCCTCAGTCTCTAATACCTGGAAGTGTTTTCCTCAGTGAGCCAGGCTCTTGCCAGCTAGCAAGCTAATTCTAACCTGAGCAAGAAGTATATTAAAGCTATAAATCCACCCAGTCTGGAATTATTCTTGCTGTTACAGACTGATTATCTGGTGCTGTAAGCTAAAGTGCACAATCTTTGCTTCAGAAGGAAACATAATCTTTATTACTTTGGTCAGGAAACAAATCTGCCCTGCCCTGAAGTGAGACACTCACTTCCCGCGCCCTCAGTAAATTGAAAGGAGCTGGTCCTTACGGGTGGACTTAACTCATACAATTGATTCTCTGCTAGATCTGGCCACTGGGTAAAGCTACCAATAAAACTACCTATCACTGCAGAACAAACCACCCAAAGCTTACTGACTTCACACAGCAATCATTTTGTTATTTCTCTGGGACTGACTTGGCAGATTTTCTGCCCCATATGCTGGTGACTTGTACTGCAGTCACCCGAGGACTCAAATAGGCTGACACACACATGATGGCTCACTTAAAACCTGGACATTGATCTTGGCTGTTGGATAGAAGCTCATCTGGGCTGGCCTATCAGAGTAGCTGGGGCTTCTCACAGCATGGTGGCTGAGCTACAAGAGGAAGCATGCCAGAAACAAGAATTCTCAGAGGCAGGAAGGGAAAAAAGCCAGCACTTTTAAGGGCTAGGCCCGGAATTATCACAGTGCATTGCTACCACAGTCCATTGATCGAGGTGGTTCTGGAACCAGCCTAGATTCAAGTGAAAGAGAAATAAGTACGTAACTACCACTCAATGAGGCAAGTGACCAAGAATTTGCATCCATATAGAATAACCACAGCAGATAAACATGTTCCTTTATTCGACCAGTATCATGAGTATCTATTATGAGCATTATTTTAGGTACTGAGGTTATAGCAATGAGAAAAAAAAACACAACAAAAAACAAAACAAGCAAAACCTCCTACTCATTGTGAAGCTTTTATTCTACTGGGATAAGAAAGAATCTAAAAAGTAAAATGCATAGTACGTTAGAAGATGATAGGTGCTATGAGTGAGATGTCCGTGTCACAGTGTTGCCATTGCCTATTTGTCCTGGTGTAAATCCTAATAGCATCCCTTTCACTCTCAAAGTGTTTAGATTTGGACAAAAATTTATTTGGCCATCCTAACTATGGAAAGAAAAGTCAGCATCAGAGAAATAAAACAGAACATGGCTCTTTTTAAAGGAACAGAGGAAAATCTTGGAAAGCTAGAAGGTAAGGTGCTATAGTTGATCGAACGGTGCAGCCATTTAGTAATAATTAATAATTATGGAGTGTTTACTGAGAAAGGCCCTGTGATAAATGTTTTATGTGTATTTAGTTAATTTAAGTCTCTCAATAAATCAGTAGGATAAATGAATGCTATGATTATCACCAATTTAAATATGAGGAAACTGAAGTGAGAAAGGCACAGGGAGTGTAGGGGATTGGAGGCTATATATGTAAATAAGATGATTAGTAAAAATATTACTGACAAAATGACACATGAGTAAAGCTCTAAAAGAGACATGAGAGCCAGATGTGTAGATATACTGGTATTTATGAGTTTTAGCCCAGTGAAAACTTGCAATTCATACATGAAAATGAATAAAACACTTTGTTGGTGTACATTACTCCGTAGATAAAATTCACAGGCTTTTCCTTCTTCTAAGTTAGTGTGCTCCGAAGCTAATTTGATTAACCCGATATACCCATGTCTCCCTTTTTCTTATTTGTTTTTGGAAGTAGAATTTGTATGTTCCATCAAACTCAATCTGGTATTGGTGCAGCTTCTGCAATGAAGTAAATTCCATTTGGGCATATGCCCCCAAATTTTTGAAAAAAGGTTAGAGGAGGTAATTGTAAAGCCACTTGTAGATGTTGGAGCATATTACCTATGTTATTTTGGAGAAAATTGTGAAATATAAATGTTATTCACCAGAGGGTGCTATTGCCATCTGAAACAAAATATGACATCCTATCCCAATCTGTAGGTAATCTCAAGAGCTGAGACTTTTGCTTTGGGAAATATAATTTTAAAAAATGTTCTCTTTCCTGTTTTTCTCTCCTTCTTTCCCATTCTCTTCATATTACCTTCTACAACTCCTCCAAATCTATCACTTTAATGATGCTTTATGTCAACTAATATTAAAATCAGTTGAGATCACATTAGCCATAACTGCTGACAACAACCATGGATCATGAACATGTAGGTAATTCACAAAAGGATGCAAGTATATGTAAATGAGATTGGTAAGCTGAAATACATTTCCTGTCTAAAAGTTTTACTATGTAAAACACCAATGTGGTTATTACACAATGTCCTTCAAATAAACGAATGATAAACAGGTTTAGTATAATAATATTATGTCTGTTGTCCATGAGGTTTAAAGTTTATATTTAAATGATATAATAAAAAGATCTTGGCATCATGAACCAATAAGCTACTTTCCCCTTTAAGCCAGAATGATCGGGTTTTACTGTCTGTAAGTATAAATAATAATAATAATAATAATAATACCAATATCAAGAAGTTGTTGTGTGGATTATATAGGTAATTCATGTGAAACCCCTAACAATGCCTGACACACAGTAAACCCTTATTATTGTTGTGTTTTGCGGATCTAGAGTTTAACCAATTGGGTTAAAATCTTGGCTATACCACTTAATATCTGAGTAACATTGGTTAGGTTATTTAATTGCTCCATGCCTCAGTTTTCTCATATTTAAAATGATGATAACCTCCAGTGCAATATTGAATAAAAGCATCAAGATAAGATATTCTTGACTCATCCCTAATCTTAGGAGGAAAGCATTCAGTCTTTCACCATGAAGAATGATATTAGTGCCTGCAGGCCAAAGAGGTTCTATACAATTTATTGTTTGAGGTTCTTATATTTAGGTCATTGATCCATTTTGAGTTAATTTTTGTATATGGAGACAAAGAGTATTCTAGTTTCATTCTTTTGCATGTGGCTTTCCAATTTTTCCAGCACCATTTATTGAAGAGGCTTACTTTTCTCCATTGTATGTTTTGGCTCCTTTGTCAAAAATTATTTACCCATATACATGTGGGTGTTGAGAGTCTTTATTATGAATAGGTGTTGGATTTTTCAAAATAATTTTCCTCTATTGTGGTCATGTAGGTTTTATTCTTTATTTCATAGAGTATATTACATTAGTTGACTTTGGATATTAAAACATCCTTGCATTACTAGGATAAACCCTTTTTGGTTATAGTGCTTCTTTTTATGTATTCTTGCATATGTCTGACCAATATTTTGCTAAGGAGTTTTGCATCTTTGTGAGTGATATTGGTCTGTAATTTTCTCTCTTTGGAATATCTTTATCTTTACTCTTTAGTTTCAGAGTAACTGATTTCAGGGTTACTGAGCCCAGGCGAGTGAGGGAGCCCAGCGAGCCAGGGAGACATAACACTATTGTTATGTCTTCCCTTTGCCTATATTTCCTGAAAAAAAAAGATATTATTTATTCTTTAAATATTTGATAAAATTTACTTGTGAAATGGTCAGGTAGTCAAATAGTAGTGTAATGGCTGATTGGGACACAGGTATTACTACTACTACTGCTTTTAGGTTGAATTCTCGCATATATTTCCATAGATAGTCATAGCTCAAATAAAATCTGAAAATTTATTATTTATACAGACAGCAAAAGCAAGGTTAGAACAGTCTCAACTCCCCAAATACTCAGTATCACAGGATAACACCAAACCAGAGTTCAGATGGCAGACAACACAAGCAGTGGGTTACTCCGTCATGGAGAAGTGGCCTCTAAGATACAGCCAAACAGTTTTATAAATTTCCACAAAAAACTCCAGCTATGTCCTAAGCAAGGGTGGGAGGGCGAGTTGGAACGTCCTGCACTCAACTGAAACTAGAGCGATGGATGAAAATTGCCTGGTGGCAGTCTTCCACAAGACACGAATGAGAAATTGCCTCACGGCAACTCCTCAACTGTCTGTTCTTACTCCATGAGGAATCACAGGGCATTCCACCAATACTCGCTTTAGACTGCAGTCAAGCCTTGCCTTTGAGATCTCCTACGGAGTCTAGGTGAGGACGTGCAAGGTCAACAGGATGCCATGAAGAGGCTCTCTCTTACAAAAGCTCTCTGGGCCTAGGCTTTTCTTTGTGGAATTCTTTTAAATTACTAATTCCGTTTCTTTCCTTTATAGGTCTATTCAGATTCTCCATTTCTTCTTCAGTTAGAATTCTTTTCCCCGATTAGTTTGGGTAATTTATGCCTTTTGAGGAATTACTCCATTTCACCTAAGCTCTCTAATGTATTGGTGTTGCATTAGCTTATAATCTTTTTTTATTTCTGGAAGATTAGTAACAACAGCCATCTTTTATTCCTGATACTGGTAATTAGTGTCTTCTCGCTCTCTTTTTTTTTCTACTTTAGTGTAGCAAGAAGTTTGTTAATTTTATTGGTTCTTTCAAACCGCCAACTCTTTTTTATATATAATATATTTTTATTGATTTCAGAGAGGAAGGGAGAGGGAGGAAGAGAGAGAAACGTCAATGATGAGAGAGAATCATCAATTGGCTGCCTTCTGCATGCCCCCTACTGGGGATTGAACCTGCAACCCGAGCATATGCCCTAGACCTGAATTGAACCTGGACCCTTCAGTCTGCTGGCCGGTGCTCTATCCATGAGCCAAATGGGCTAGGGCTGCCAACTTTTTATTTTATTGAATTTCTTCCATTGTTACTTTTCTGTTTCAGTCTTTTTTTTTCTTCTAATCATTATTTCTTTTATACTTTTTTCTTTAGGTTTATTTTGCTGCTTTCATCTGGCTTCTTCAGGTGGAAGCTTATATTATTGAAATTAAATCATTTTTCTTATCTGATAAAATCATTTAATGCTCTAACAATTTTAGCCAAAGCTCACATACTAAAACGTTTCTAAGTGCCAAGAACAGAATAGTACAAGGTTTCTGGATGACTTTGGAAAAGATGATAAACTATTTGACAAGAAATTTATCTACTCCAAACAATTGGATTGATTTAATGTGCACTTTGGTGAAACTGCCCTGAGAAGCCACTTTTCTTTTACATTTTCTTTTGCTTCGCCAACATCTAAAGACCAAAAAGTGTTTCTAAGGCTGCATACTAGTATAGCCATGTAGAATGCTGTTCTAACTAATATTGAGTTCCTAGGACTCTGCCTTTGTTAATGAAATAATATCGTATAAGAGAATGATGCAGGTACACTAAAATAAGTGTAATTGTTTTTGTCATTTTTTTAAAAAAGTCTTCTGCATGAGTAGACTTGGGAATGGTGTAATGTTTTAATGACAAATGGCCTCTGAGTGTTTAGAATCTGGCATGATATGCTTTCATTCGAAGGTGTTGAAGATACTACTCTTGCTTTGCTCGATGAAGAAGACCAACATCATAATCCTGGCCTCAACCACTGAGGTCACTTTTCTGTAACTAAGCAGCAGGGAGAGAGAGAGATCAAGGGAGGCAAAAAAATTTGAACTTTAAAATAAATTTAATTGTGCTATGAAAATAAAAGAAGATAGATTTAATTTGTTGGAGATTTATTTTTACCTAATGATAGGGAGATTTATGCCAGGAAACTATAGGTGTTT
This sequence comes from Myotis davidii, assembly GCF_000327345.1. NCBI lineage: Eukaryota > Metazoa > Chordata > Mammalia > Chiroptera > Vespertilionidae > Myotis > Myotis davidii. The sequence continues at coordinate 3,231,080 of NW_006383010.1, read as the reverse complement.
TATACTACTGATGCTGTCTAGGGGAGGGTAAGTTGATGAATGTGCTCACAGTGTGGCCCTACAGTAAGAAAAGAAAAGAACCAATAGTGTCTATTGAACTCTCAATATGGGTCAGACTGTGGTTCTTTTTTACCTTGTCTCTTTGCAGAACTCCCTCAATGCAGGCTGTTTATACTTCTGTGTCAGCAACTTGCACATTGAAACTTACATATTTTTTCTTTATTGATTAAGGTATTACATATGAATCCTTATCCCCCCAGTGTCCCCTT
>NW_006383010.1:3224534-3230557 GCF_000327345.1 Myotis davidii | reverse complement strand
CCCCCCCCCCGCCTCCCTCAACAATAAATCTTTAAGGGCAAGGGCTGCATTGTATTTGTCTTTAGTATCTCACATTGTCAGGACAATGGTTTGCTCATAGCAAGTACCTAGTTAAATGGAATTGAAAGGAACAAGAGATTGTAACTTCCAGTAACACATTTTATAAAGATATAAACAACAAATCATAAAACAATGACATTACAGAATGGTCAAGCAATGTAGGGAGGCTTAAAATGTGGTATACAAAAGCAAATGAACAAATGGTACCATAAACTATGTTCCGGAAATGAGAATAGCTTTAAAAGGAGGAAACTCTTCCAGGTGTAAATATTGTTTTGGCTAAAACTATTTACATACTATCATCATAGCATTTGATGTACATAGGACTTGTAAACCCAAATCCTTAATTTCTAAGATAAATCATATTATTTTAGAAATTAGAGCTGCTGAGAAGATTAGTTGAACTACTAGTATTTTTATAAGAAATTTCTACCTTTTAATCAAGAAAACACATAATTACAGTTATTTTCTCACATGAATTTTATCATGTGACCTCATATTGATTTCCTAGAATTAGGGGCCTTGAAGAGCACAGGATAAAATCATTTAGCTCCCAAAAAAGACTCAGCCACAAAAACTGTGAAATAGCTAAACATTTTCAAGTTTGACTTGTCACATACTTGGTTATTAATTCTTTTCAAGTTTTAGGAAAAATGATTTCATGGTTGATATAATAACAGTATCTCAAAATTTAACCAAAGAAACAAAGAAAAACTCAAAATATCACCTTAAATTTCATAATCTTGAAATAATGATAATTAGTTCTAAGTAAATATTATTTCAGACAATTCTCTATGTTTCCATGCAATAGAGAGATGCACATTCACCAACACACATACTCACAATAATTATTTTTTAAATCATACAATTATATTAGTTTAGCAGTGTAAACTAATATTTTAACACAAAAATTTAAATACATGGATTGTTGTAGTTTGGATGTATATTCTTTATTATAAAAGTTCATAAAAATCCAATTAAAGTTAAGAAAAAAGATCATAGAAGCATCAATGTGGTGTCAAGAATTCTAGGTTTAATTTTTTGTGGTATTACATGACCTCTTACTTATGTGGGAATAAGAAAGTCCTTTATTGCCCCCAACCTCCTTACTTGACCTTTAGTGTTTTTATTAATTATACCATTCATTTTACTTTGTCAAATATTCTAAAGCATTCTCTTTCTATAACATAAATCTCATGTTTAGTTTTATTTTTCCTGGATGCAGGTGGATTCATTAGGCACCACAATCCTCTTTAACATTGTTTCTATATTTTTAAAAAATATATTCTTATTGATTTCAGAGAGAAAGGGAGAGTAAGTGAGAGATAGAAGCATCAATGATGAGAGAGAATCATTGATCGGCTGTCTACTGTAGGCCCCCGACTGAGGAGCCAGCCCACAACCTGGGAATGTGCCGACCAGGAATTGAACCGTGACCTCCTGGTTCATAGGTTGACACTCAATCACTGAGCCATGCGGGCCGGACAACATTGTTTCTGTCGAGATCCTTCTTTTGACTTATCTTTTGTTTAGTTGGAATTTTTCTCCTGGTGGAAATGCTCTTAGGTGTTATATTCCAGGACTTCTTAAATGTTTCAATATGCTATTCTAGTTCTTTCATTACTTTAGGAAATGTTTATGTCTTTGAACCTATTTTCTGTGCCATGTATCCTTGGCATAGATCATCGTTTCCTTCCATGTATGTCACGTTCTCTCTACTTGATTAACCTTTTTGTCCGTCTCCTTTACATGCACTTGATATTTCTTCCATTTTTGTATGTCTGTGGCTTGATGTTTATAATTTATTAATTGGTTTGCAAATGGTGTTTAGGCTCTCTGTTTGTTTCTCTGTCTCTGAGTTTCTCTTTTATGTCATTTGGTTGTTTATCTTAGCTTTGAGCTCTTGTATTATTGAATTTATGTTCTTATTAAGTTCTTTCATAGCATGATGTATTTATAGGAAATGATCTTTTCATTGGGTTTGTTTGATTATTTATTTTTCCCAAAATAAATTCTTCATCTGGCTTTTACATGCCATGATCTCCCTTGACTTTTAAAAAAATTATTTTTCTTTTGTGATGTGTGTGTGTGTGTGTGTGTGTGTGTGTGTGTGTGTGTGGTTTTCAATTAGCTTATGCTAAATAGGGGCAGCTCTGAACAGACCTTCTATTGGAACTGATTCAGAGAGTGAGTGTTGCAATTTGCCTTTACTATACCTGAAAACTCGTCCTCTCTGTGAGTTGAGTTTTAGCGCCTGTTATGGGTACTCTAGCCACTTTTTCAGAGCCCAACTGCTGGGTTTGGGGCAGGAAAGAGTTGATCTCATTAAGGCTGAACTCAACCTACTGTTGGATGACCTGACCTCTGCTTTCTGTTCTTAGATTTTCACCTGCATCGAGTTGGAGTTGTACTCTTAGTACTGTGGCAATATAATCTGGGGTTTTAGATCATTTTCTCAATTCAAAGTGAAGCTCTGTAGAATGGAGAGCCAAGAAGTTTCTTCTGCATTTGCTGAGAGGCCAAAGCCTAGTCTTTAATAATTTGGGCATCTACTGTTGAGGATTTTATTGTGACTTTTTCTAGTTTCTTATGTCTCTAAATATCATGTGGTATTGGTGAGATTTGTCAGAATTTGATTGATTTTCCTTCCTCACCCAGGACAGCTTCTGAGGCCCTGGTGAGTAGTCCTACTCGGCTAGCCAGAATCCCATCTCTTTCCTTGGCCGTCACTTTTCAAAGTGCATGAAAGGAGGTTGGATTTTGTCTTTGTTGGGTTGCTACCCGTGAATTGCAAGGCCCCCCTCCCCCACCACTGTTGTGCATTTCATCAAACTTTGGCAGAGGATCAGTCTGCAGTCTGACGTCGTTCTCCCATCTACACCTCAGAGTCTCTGTTTTTTTATATTTCAATCATCAATTAGTTTTCTGAACACTCTGAGTAAAGCAGTTACATTTTTTCCCCCATTTCTAGAAACAAAAGCTGGCCGCAGACCTTTACTCAAACCTCAGAGGAATTGGTTATTTTCACTTCTACCTGCACTGATAGAGCTTTTGTTCTCTGCAGTATGCTCTTTGGATTATGAAATCTAGTCTTTGGAAACAATCGTATCAAAGATCAGATTTGTATGCACTGTAAACAAAAGAATCATTCAAACCGGGAGAGAATTATTATGAGTTTATTTGAGCCAAACTGACGACAATTGTCTGGAAGCAAAACCTCAAAGGAATGAAAAAATGCTCCGGAAAATGGCAGTTTTACCACTTATTTTATACATTGGAATCAAAGGGCAAGATGTAAAGGGGTTACATGAAATTCATTGGTGATAGAATAAGGGAGGTGAGAGAAAGCAAAGTGAGGGAAATCTCTGGGATTTGATAACAAGTAAAATAAACAGACTCATACTTCTTTTACATTTATGGGTAAGGGATAGCTAACTGTCAGTAATTGACATGATAACCACAACGAGAGTATTGGTGGTCTCTGCCCTGTGCAGTGGCTGTGCCCAGAGGGGTCCAGAGAAATGGAAGTTAACATGACATTCTAAAGATGCATTCCAAACATCTACATGTTATTGTAGATGCAAAAAGACAATAGACAGACTCAATTAAGGTAAATATGGACATTTCTCAGGAAATATTCTAGCTTAGGACAGGACTGCCTACCTTGACCTGCTTTTAGTTAGAAAGTTTTAATTTCAGACCATCTTATGTGATTACTTTTGTTCTCTGAGTTTGTATGACCCGCCATGCGGCCTCCCCTGAACTTGTCGGGTTTAGAAAGTGGCCGCCTTTCATCCACAGCACATCGACTTTTCTAAACACCTGATTATCTGATGAATTTGGTTAATATGTTAAACAAGTTCAACAGCCTAGGACTTTATGGCACAAATCCTTAATTATTTATATATCTGTTGCATAAGAATGTTGCTCCTCTGGTTGGTATGGATTCTACTTTATTGAATTCAGAATTAAAAATGAGATTGATTTGGAAGCATATCAAGAGACTATCATGCAACGAGAGGAAAGAGGAAGCTTAGGACTGAGACCAGGATTTAATTGTGAGTAGCTGAGCTCTAATGAGGTTCAACTTCTAAGTAAAACAGATTTACTGTATCAACTTTGAAATACTAGTTGAAAAGTAATGGCTACAGATAAATGTGATGCGGAGATCTGAGTTCATGGCCCCATAAATCTGGAAAGGCGATTCCCCTGGACCCTCTGCACCTGCACAAGTGGCCTCCCTATAAGAAGCTACAACTGCCTCTTTGCATGAAAATGAAGCAGAGCCACCTCTCCCCTGCAAGGCAGCAGGTGTCTGCCTGAGGGCATGCCCTTTCCTCCCGTTCTGACTACTACACCAATAACTAGAGTTGAGTTGTGACATAACAACACAGCCAAGGATATGCAGGACTTGATAACAAAGGGAGAAATGACACCCCCAAATTGTTAAAGGATCTGGCCAGTATGTACTAGCAAGAATTTCAAGACTACACATGCTACTAGATAGTGCTTGATCAATATGCTAGAAAATAAAGTAGGGTAAGGGAGAGCTTGTCCATTTGAGATGACTCTCCAAGGATCCAGAATTTAATACTGGCAAGTATCTTTCTGCTAGGATGGCTTCTAGAGGCATGGAAAAAGCAATGGCCAACACCAGGAAAAGAAAGCTTTCACTGCTAGAGAGAGATAGTAAACCTTTTAGGCTTTGCAGTCCAGATGGTCTCTGTTGCCACTATTCAACTCTGTCACTGTAGTGGAAAAGCAGCCATAAAACAATACATAAATGAATGGGAGTGTTCAGAAAACTGTGTGTGTTCCAATAAAACCTGATTTATATACATAGGTAATGGGTTTCTTTTGATCCATTATTTACTGACCTCTAGCATATATTAAGAGAGGTTGAAATGCTGGAATTTCCATGGCAAACTACGGAAGCAGCATTGTAAAAGAGTCAGAGAAGGGCTCAAAACAGAATAAATAAACCAATAATTTGCTACCTGATATGTACATGGAATTAAGAGTGGATAATTTGGAGGCTGAGAGCAGTTGCCTCAATTAAAAGTTACTATCCTGTCTGGCCGGAGTGGCTCAGTGTTTGAGCATCAACCTATGAACCAGGAATTCATGGTTCAGTTCCTGGTCAGGTCACATGCCTGGGTGCTGGGCTCAATGCACAGGTTGTGGGCTCGATCCCCAGTGGGGGTTGTGCAGGAGGCAGCTGATGAATGATTCTTTCTCATCATTGATATTTTTCTCTCTCTCTCTCTGAAATCAATACAAACATATTTTTAAAACAAAAAGTTACAATCCTTGGCCCTCAAGCACTTTCACACCGGGACTCCAATGACTGAAAGATAGGCCATGTCCCCGGAAGAACCCTGCTGTACCTGGCAATGTACATGTAAAGTGTCCCCAATTATTTTCCCAAAGGGACCTATGGCTATTTAGTCAGGTAATGTGGAAAGGGGAATGCTCCAAAATTTTGGGAACTGTTAGGAATAATGATGGTCCACATCACCATCATGATGCCCTGTTACAGTGGGGTCATATGGAGGCCAGGCAATAAAATGCAGTGGGCTTAGGCCTGGCTCCATAGACTCACTCAGTGGTCATTACCTCAGTTTCTGATTCTGTAATTAGAATAGACATGCTTTATATTTGGGACATTCCTCACATCGACTCCTTGGCCTTTTGCCGGGAGCCGATCCATCCTTGCTGTTTCAAGGGACCTGGCATATATGGCATACTGTTCCTAATATATTTGCTCACCTTCTTGGCACTATGTGTTTTAACCAAGGTCACCTCTCTGAGAAAGGTTGTTTCCCCAGGTAGAGATTTTCCCCTGAAGTTAGGGAGGGAATAAAACCCCTTCACTAAGTGCCAGGCGGGTAATTAATCTCTTTAACTACGAACAATCATGCTTAAGCTACATAATCTTTACTCCCTGGAATGGAGATAAGAAA
>NW_006383010.1:3214492-3224349 GCF_000327345.1 Myotis davidii | reverse complement strand
AATGCTGCCTCCGTGTCATTCCTTCTTCATCAACTCCGTCCACACCTTTGGGGACCCCTGGACCTGCTGGGGTTGGACCCCAGAAGCCTTTGGGCTAAGAGTTATTGTAGTGGGAAAGGTCAAATAAACCATGTAACTCTGCCTGCCATCAAATAGTAAATCATAATATTCTAACTGAGAATGGCAGTGATTAGTACCACCCTTAAAGGCATAAAAAAAAATCCAGAATGATGGTTTTCATTTTATTCTGTTTACTTTACCAGTCTGGCCTCTGTAAAAACCTGGTGGACCCTGAAGGATGTTAGGTTACCACAAACTCAACCAAGTAGTAGCTCCAATTTTGGCTTCTGTGCCAGATGTGATATTATTGGTAGAGTAGATTAACACAACCTCAGGTACACTGGAAAATGTACCTGTACTAGTTGCCAATCTGGAAAATGCATTCTTTTCAGTCTATTCAAAAAAGAGTATCAGAAAGTATATATTCATAGAGCAGATTATAGCATGCTTTTACACCCCACCCCCCAATATCTATTCTCCTACCCTCTGGCAAATTTAAACTCTCCTACTCTTTGCAAATCACACTCAGCCTACTCAGCACTTCCCATGGCCATCATCAGCCTCTTCAACCTATTCTCAACCTCTTAGCACCTTAACTTCTATAACTTATTAGCACTATGGCCTTCTTTGTGATAGATATATAATTTCTTTAGGCTTCATTTCTTCATTTATGAATGAGAATAATAATTATGCTTCAGCATTTAGTATGAGGATTAAATGAGCTAAGTTTTGTGTGAACATGGAGAAGACTGAGTGACTCAGACTTTGTGAAGTATAATTAGGGTCTTAGCTTGGATTGCTATAACAGAATGTGCACAAACTGAGTGTCTTATCAACAACAGAAGTTTATCTCTTAGAGACCTGGAGTTTAGAAGTCTAAGGTCAAGGTGACAGGATTGTTGCTTTCTGATGAGAGTCCACTTCAGGGTTGCAGACTGCTGACCTGTTGTATCCTTACACTATGTGTATATGTGTGTGTGTGGGGGGGTGGGGGTGGGGGTGGGGAGTGGGGGGAGCAAGCTAGCTCTCTGGCCTCTTCTGATAAGGATGCTAATCACATCCATGAGTGCTCTATCCCATGATCTAATTATCTCCCAAAGGCCCACTTCCAAATACTATCACATTGGGATTAGGGTTTCAATACATGGATTTTGGGGGGGGACACAAACATTCAGTTCATAGCATGATCCAATCCGGAGTTTATTTCAAGTAGCTACAGCAGTGGAAATTTAATGCAGGGAACTAGTTACACAGGTGATGCTAGAGATGAGAACCACAAACGGAACATGGAACACCCAGAAACTGAAAGGGCAAAAGTGTTCACCACTAGTCTTGGAAAAAAAAAAGGAATGCGATAGACTACTGTTGTTAGAGCCCAGGGGTGGGGGTGACTAGAACCATGGTGGGTTTGTCTGGTGGGAGCTGAAGCCAAAGAGGAAATGAAGCCTTTTTCAAAAGAGCTGACAAAAGCAAAGGCTAGAGAGTGAAATACTAGGGTTACTTTATTCCCCCTGCCCTCTGATACCTTGCCTCTCATTGGCCAGAAGTCAGTAGACTCTAAGCCAGGGAAACACCACCTGCAGAGGTCAGCCCAGAGCACAGGAAGGATGCGAAGCCAATAGTGTTTTCATCTATAGGAGGTCATGACATCAGGCCACATCCTTGTGGGTAAAGGGGGATTTCCCATAGTTATGCTACTATTCCCACTATCGGATCTTCAGAAATTAATCCTGATTTAGGAAGTGAGGAACTGGAAAGGCAAACTAATGAAATACTAATCAGCAATAGGGAATGAATTACTGATACTTGCAAAAACATGAATGAATCTCAAATGTGTTAGGATAAGTGAAAGATGCTTGAATATATGGTGTATGACTCCGTTTATATAACATTTTAGAAAAAGTAAAACAGTAGTGGTAGAAAGCAGATTTGTAATTTGCAGAGGCCAGGGTATGAGGGAAGAGAACTCACTGTTACGGGGTACAAAGAGAATTTTTAGGGTGATGGCAATATTCCATATCACGATTGTGGAGGTGGTTATGTAACTTCACATGTTTCTCAAAACTCACCTAATAGCACATCTAACATTGGTGAATTATATTTTATGTAAATTCTGACTCAATAATGCTGACTGAAACAATCAAGCCAAGCAGTTATGCACACATATATACTCATACCGGCATTGTTAAAAGGGCATTAAATGATTACTCAAACATGAAAACTCCCCATTTATTGTAATTTACTATCATTTTCTGTTCTTACAAACTCAGCAGATGGATTGCTATCAAGTGGGAAACTAATTCTCTAATCCATTATTTGATTATGATAGAGGAACCAAAGCCCAATTCTTCTAAAATCAGAGTTAAAACTTTGGTTCTAATAGTAAACACCCATCTGAATAATTGAGTAGATTTTCTACTTTTTATCCAGGAAGTACAGAGTATGTGGTTTAAATGAGCCACACGTTTAGCATTGACATCAGGTGCATTCATAATTAATTTTCTACAACATTTAAACAACAAGGCAAGTTAGAAAGAAAATGACTCCGTCAAGAACTCTGGATTTCACATGAAAGACTTATTTCAGGAAATTATTTCCAGAGTCAAGAAACTATATAACTCTATGACCTCCCTGGAGGGAAAACTTGAAGTACTCTTGCCTAAAATAGCAAAGTTGGACTTTTAAATTATGGAAAATGACAAACACATTGAAAATCTGGAAGAAACTTCTCGGGAGATTAAAGCAAACATCACAAAACACAGTGCATAGAAGAGAGCTGATTAAACTCAATATCAAGACGAAGTAGGTGGGTGGTGGTACAATAAGGAAACCTAATAATGTCATGGACTCACTGGAATTTTTGGAAACACTGCTTAATGGAATTTTGGCAAGACCGATGGAGTTGATTACAATTTAATGTCATATGGAACTTACTTTCAAATACCAGTACTATAGATAAGATCCGTGGGATTAAAGAAACTGTGACTAGATAAAAATCACTGTAGCTAGAGATCTAAACTGCTGATGTGGTAGAGGCTCTCTTGTCAAAAGGCAAATTCTTGTCTTCTTGGAGCTAAGCTGGGAGGTACCAGCTAGGAGGGGAAGTCGCCTGAAATACCAAAGAGAGCATAATTATTGTTTCCTGTCTAATTGTCAGTAACACAGCAAGATCAACTTATCTCCTTTGACATATTGAAGGCACACAAAGACATCTTGGGAGGAGGCCTGTTGACATCACGCAGACTCTAATCTTGCCTCTGAATTAAATAAAAAAAAACTCTGTTATTTCTTGAACTGGAGAATTGGTATGAAGGTGTGTGCTAACCTTACTTCATGTCTTTAGAATAGTTATATCTTTCAGGAGTCTTTGTGCTTTTCAGAACTTACCTGAGTCATAATGGGTAGAAGCAGCAGTTTGTATAGCTTATTTTTAGCCATTTAAAATACATAATTAAATGCTACAATAAATATGAAGGGTAAACTTTGTGCATAAATAACACTCAATAAAATATTTTTTAATTGCACCCGATTTTCCAACTTTATGAAAATATTTTCCAATGTCACTTTGGTGTCTTAAAGCTGTACTTAATCAGGAGAGCTGGGCCTTTGCCACAGAAGTTATAGAACTTGGTTATAGCATGAGGGTGGTAATATAATGAATGGTGTGGTAAAATGTGATTTCCCAAGCTTCAATACAGAAACTTGATAGGCATGAAATTTATCAACCTGAAATATGTCTTTGGTTAATCAGACTGTAACTTTAATCTAAGTACCATGATAATAGAATTTTTAAATTGTTAAATTATTCATCCCTCACAATAGGTCTTATTGATTAGAAAAAACACATGGGATATCTTATTCACTGGATTCTTATCTCAAAGGCTTTCTGTCACTGGACTTGTGATTTTAAGTGCATTGTGTTTTATGTCATCGTATTCTATGTAGGTCTGTTTTCTTTGAACACATAGACGTTGTAGATGAGGCTGTCAGACTGGAAGACAGAATGAATCCTGGGAGGTATTAGGGGGGAAACTGGTGCTGGGAAGCTGAACAGATGTATGGAATGTGTTTTAATCCCTTAAGGCTCTTCAGATGTCAGTTGGCTTATGTTTCTGGACACTATCTGTCAGATCACATTGAGCTATCTGTTTTATATTCCTGGGGATTGATTTCATTAATGAAGAACATGCCAGAACCTGGGGTTATCTTCAATGAAGGATAACTTCTTTGGGCCTTGTGAGCTGAAAAAAAATAATTACGGGATGACCATTTCTTCTCAAATGGAAGAAATTAAAGCTGAGGGCCGAGGTGTGAAGGCTCTTAACAGCAAGCTGGAAAACAACTGGATCACTTCAGGACTTGCTGGCGAGTATTTACAATCAACTGGAACCGTTTCAGGGAGCATTAGGAAGAGGGGGAGGCCTGGACTGCTGCTGTGAGAACTTGGTGCACAGGGTTCTCATCTTACAGCAAGTAAATGCCAAAAATTCTCCCGTGTATAGGGAGAATGATGTTGGGTTAGTGAATGCTCAGAATAAGAAACAAAATGCATTGCAGAAATAACAAATGGGATACACGGCTATGAACTAATCACCTATGCTGATCTGGCTTGTGGACTTGATGTCCAAACCTCTTCATGTGCTAAAGGCAGTCAGACTTTAAATCCATCTATTATATGAGAATTTAATTTGTAATTATCACTCAAAATCAAGTGGCTCATGCAGATTCAAAATGGGAATCATCTCTTACTTAAACTGAAACCTAGACCATTTAATATGTTGTCTGATGTCTAACTTTATCTGAGTCATAACAATTTATTCCTATGACAATACTAAAGCATTAAGAAACATTTTGGTATTGGCACAGGTTTTTTGTTGAAGCAAACAACTCTGGTTAAGGGATCTGCAGCTATGTGTGCTGTGGGAGAAGCCTACAGATTCCAGGAACACCAAAATCCATGGCAATGAAGTTTTGAAACACTTCTATAAATTATAAAATATCAGTCTGATAAGAGCTATTATTTTGTTATTCCTATTAAGGGTGCAATCGTTATTTCACTTATTCTGGAATAAGACATAAGCAACTATTTGGCACTGATGCGAGGGAATAACATTCATTTTAAAATAAGCTTTTGTTTTCTTGTTTTGTTCTCTTCTGTTTTGTTTTCTTATGTATCTTAAGAACAACATGTCTATCTGCCATGTACTCATAAGCCCTGTTAAAGCTGGTTTACTACTTTCTCTAAAGCTGACATTTTTATAAAAAATGGACTTTTGACACTTTTTCATTCCAAAACATTTTAGAATAACATGTTTTCCAAAAGAAAAGTCTAGGTTCCAATTCTGTTGTATAGTTTTCAATTTTCTTGCATTTTCATTGATTGATTGAATTATGTTCATTCTGGAAACAAGCTATTCCCATCGTATAGCTTGTGTTTCCTTGAAATTAAAAAACACACAACTTTAGTTATGTTTTTACTTATATATAAAAAATTAAAAAAAAACTTTTATAAGTATCAAATATTTTCAAAATACTCTATATACCTAAGTCATTATGTATTAGTTTATTGAGCAGTCTGCACTATAGGGATTTGCAATGAGACTTTCATGTTTCCCAATCACTGCCTTCTGCCATATGCTGCTGACTATCTCATCATCTCATTTAAGGATATTTTGGGCAGATTCTTTATCTTTATGATCACTTGCACATATAAAAGCTGTCATCTTGCCTGGTTGGTGTGGCTCAGTGGTTGAACGTCGACCAGGAGATCACAGTTGGATTCCTGGGTTGTGGGCTTGGTCCCCTGTGTTCAGGAGGCAGCCAATCAATGATTCTCTAGACATCATTGATGCTTCCCTCCCTCTTCCTCTCTGAAATCAATAAAAAAAAATTTTTTAAAAAACTATCATCTTCTTAACACTCACCTTTTCCGTTTTTACTCATCTCCTTCAACTTTGTTCCAAAGGACTCAAATTGGAGAAGAAATGTCTATTCTTTCTCTCCTTCGTGTGTGTGTGTGTGTGTGTGTGTGTGTGTGTGTGTGTGTGTGTGTGTGAAGGAGGAAGAAGATGAACTGGGCTAAATGTCTATAATGGGACATATATTGCTTCTCTTTTTGCCCTTTGATACTCTTCTGCTTAATCACTGTTTCATGCCTATCCTCCTTTAGGGTGCATGTGTGAATTACTTGGAGTTCTTTGTATGTGGGAGTAGGGTCTTTTAATTTCAAGGTTCCCTGATGTGGGGCACCAGGTCCAATTTCATTTCTTCCTAATAACTTCTCAGAGTCTGTTCCTGAATATTCACCACAAAGCCTTTTACTGATGGCATACCTATGTGGCCAGCAGTAGGGCTTGGGATGAGTGAGACAGCTTAAGACTCGTATCTTCCATGGGATGCATTTGATCTTCCTCTTTCTGTTCCTCACAGTGGTGGTTCAGACTTCCACAGCTGTCCGCTCTTTCTGTCTTATCCTTTTTTCCCACTCTCTTTTCTCTTTGTTCAAAACAATACTGATATCAACAAGTCCGTTTTATAAGCTAATGTCCTACTAGGAATGAAATACCAGTTTTCTTCTCCCCCGCCCCCAACAGGCATTTCTCATTAAGTAACTGTCTTGAGTCCTCCCTTACTTGACCCCAATTGGCGTTAGGTGTAAGGGTGGGGAAAACACTCATTATTCCTTACAACTCCAACAATTTTATTTCAATTTCCCCTTCTCTCTCCATTTCTGCTAATGAGGGAGGGGCGTGTGGTGATTACTAAGGAGAGCAGTGGGTTCAGCTATCACTTCCAACCCCCTAGAGGAGTAACTCTAATTGTTTGAGATTCACTTTAGGTTGGTTGGTATAAAGCATCTCTTTTTATCTCAGACTTGGACCTTAGTCACTAATTCCAGGAAAACAAGAACATCTCATTTATCATGTTGCTACACTTATAGCCCATTTTTATAATATAGCTGTATATGCATAAGACAGAGTGGTTGTGCTTAGGTTCACTTACAATCCCTCATTGCTACTGACCTCTCCCAGTCACCCCCACCTCCCAGCACAGGCCTTCATACTCCTAGTGTCTGTATCCATTAGTTATGCTTATATGCATGCATATAAGTCCTTTGGTTGATCTCTTACAACGCCCCCCCACCCCACTTCCCACCTTCTCTCTGATGTTTGACAGTTTGTTTGATGCTTCTCTGCTTGTAAACTTTTAAAGTATAACCAGGGATATGATTTTTTTTAGCATTCTGACTTTTTTTTTCTTCACCAGTCCACAATCACCTCCACATATAGCACTATTGTCTGTTAACCACATTCTTCATGAAACTCATCTTTCTTTCATTGTTCTGAGCATCCAGATATAATACCTTCCAAATTGTTCTTGTTTATCCACTCTTTATCAAAACATGGATGTTCCTTCTTCCTTACTGCCATGACTTAGTATTCTAGGCTGATTCCTGTAAACTTAAATTGCTACAAAACCTTAGTCCAGTTTGATTCAAATACACATTACATGAATTAGCCAGACTAATCTGGCTAATCTGATTTAAATGGAATTCTTTAAAAATATATTTGTATTGATTTCAGAGAGGAAGTGAGAGGGAGAGAAAGATAGAAACATCAATGATGAGACAGAATCATAGATTGGCTGCCTCCTGCATGCCCCACATGGGGATTGAGCCTGCAACCTGGGCATGTGCTCTGACCAGGAATCTAACCATGACCTCCTGGTTCATAGGTTGACAATCAACCACTGAGCCATGCTGGCTGGGCTAAATGGAATTCTTTACGAGAGCTTTCACCTATTTTAGAACACTCCCTTTGTTCAATATTTTCAAGAACAAAATCTGCAACAAAACTTTTAAGGCCTCAATGCTGCTCTATGATGCTATCCAAACTTATTTTTTCAGCCCCCTCTGATGCACACTTTTTACTTCAGGTACACGCGTAGCACCTTCTTGTCCTCAGTGTCTCAGGATCACACATGTTCTTGTCTCTGTGTTTTAGCAAGAAATAAGAAAGCCTCCTAACTTCACTCACTTGCTCAAATAATAAGTTTTAAATGTTGCCCTCTTCCATGATATATTTCTGGAATGCTCCAGTTGATATAGATTCTTCCTTGATTTCTATACAGAGTAGGTAGATTTCATTTTGTGTAACTTTTCATTCAATATGTTCACTGCTATGTTTGTTCCTCCTTAGATTCAGGTGTTTTGACTCACCAAATGCATTAATAATTATTAAGGCTGGTGATCACGTCTTAAATTTCTTGTGTACTCTAAAAGAGCTGGCATAGTGCTCAGCAAGTAGATGATGTTTTCAAAAAGTGTGGTTTATTGGTAAATATACAACATGGTGCAGCAGAAGGAGCTCTGGGCCAGCCTTCAGATAGCAATGTGGCCTTGGGAAAGATTGTTTAACCTCTTAAACCTCAGTGCTCTGGCTGTAAAATAAAATTTAAAAGTAATGTATTTTCTGTCTACTTTGAAAGATTGTTGGAGTTTAAAATAGAATGTGAACACTTTAATCAGAAAACGGTACTTTAGCTATTATTTCAGGTACATTTAGGAAAGTCTGTTTACTCTTACTTTATAAAGAAAAGTACAGGCATTGGATGGAAAGGGGATTTTTGGTTTTCCACCCTTAAAAGGACAACTTACTCATACCTTTCCAATGAAAAAATAATTTAGATCTTTTTTGGGGGAAATAAAATTTATTTCATTTGTTTATTAGTCAAGGTTATTAAAGTACATAGAAAATTTTTGTCTGATATAAGATCAATGGCATTGATAGGAATTTTTAAGGGTAAAATAGGCAGGTTTAGGGGATTTTAGAAATTAAGGGGACCATGGAGAAAGCACAGGGCTACAGAGCGGCAAAGGGCACATTTCCATAGAACAAGGGAGCTGGGAGCTGCAGAAGGTACACATTTACAGAATAAAGGGAAGGAAACCTCTAATTCAGAGCGGGGGAAGAAAGCCCAGAGGGAATAGGGAAACAATAAGGGAGAAGAAGAGGAGAACCTCATGTGTACTTTGCATGAGGTTTGATCTTTGAGCTCTGGAGTTACTGTAGTGACCAAATCAGAAGGGGTAGTGACCAGTCAGAGGGGACAGTGACCAGTCAGAGGGGATATCAAGGAATAAAGATCTGCAGCCTCTATAAACCATAGAGAGAAGGGACTCAGTGGGACTCTTTCTCCCTCCCCACATGGGAGTCTGTGCTTGTTTCTCAATAAATTTCTACCTTTGCTATACCATCTTCTGTCCGTGGTTTCATTCTTCGACTCCACTGGACAAAGAGCCCGGGAACCATCCTGCCCAGGGGAGCACCGCGTGTTCCAGTCCAATTTTCCTGTTTCAGCATTACTAAAAGTATAATACCAGCTTTTAATTCTTAGATTCTGAATATCTACAAAAACATTCTATATCACTGTAAGATCCTAAAAGCAACTAAAGTTTGAAAGCATAATTTTTAAAGGTGGGGTTTTACACTTCATTAAATCTAAAATCTATAATTTTTCTGAATTTAAAAATAAATTTGCTTACCATGATTTGAAGACAAAGAGGGAGTTGGTGACTGATAAAAAGGAATGTAGATATTCTGCCATTATATCTCCCTATGGATTCTCATTTGCTTGTTATTATTCAAGGATATTCCAAATTTTACATTGAGGGGGATCTACTCCCATAGTATCTTCCAGGATTAGGACTTTATGAAAATTCACTGAAAGGTTTGAAGGGATTTAGGTATATTTTCTTCTCCAGCGACCAATAATTCAACATAAAATGTGAAGAGTCA
>NW_006383010.1:3203919-3214244 GCF_000327345.1 Myotis davidii | reverse complement strand
TTTTTTCATATTGAGGAAAGAAATTGGTGAACTACTTTCTGGATAAATTATCTATTTCCCTTACTCTGATCTGAGTACTTTTAAAAAACACCCATTAAAAATGAGCTAAATCTGCCCAGCTGGCATGGCTCAGTGGTTGAGTATGAACCTATGATCCAGGAGGTCATGGTTTGATTCCTGGTCAGGGTACATGGGTCACTCAGTATGGATTTTACCTTAACAGTTGACTGCTGGATTATGGGCTTGATCCCCAGTAGGGGGCGTGCAGGAGGCAGCTGATCAGTGATTCTCTCTCATCATTGATGTTTCTGTCTCTCCCCCTTTCTTTCTGAAATCAATAAAAAAAAATTTAAAAAATGAGCTAAATCCACTTTCTTACTTTGAAAAAAAATCAAAGCTTTATTACGATTATAGGTACATAGATGATCTTCATTTTTTGTGTTTCACTTTTCCCTATCCAGGAAATTTCCATCTGTTGTAGATTATTGCTTTGACTAATATTGCTTTTATCCCCATCATTCTATCTCTCCCCTCAGCTACTTCCCTGACTCAGGTCCTCATTGCCTCTTG
Source organism: Myotis davidii (assembly GCF_000327345.1). Classification (NCBI taxonomy): domain Eukaryota; kingdom Metazoa; phylum Chordata; class Mammalia; order Chiroptera; family Vespertilionidae; genus Myotis; species Myotis davidii. The sequence continues at coordinate 3,213,674 of NW_006383010.1, read as the reverse complement.
CATGTTGAATTTCATCAGCTGCTGGACCCATCTTCTTATTGCTAGTCTCAACTCCTTTCAAAATATTTGTGTTCAATAATATTTTTAATTCTCTTCTTTCCGGGACATGGTAGAGCTGCACTGTTATATCCTGTATAGAATGTGAGATGTTGAGACAGGCTAGTAAAGCAGGACAAGCGGAATAGGGAAACTGTGAACGTTAAACAGCAGTTTGCAGCCATCTAGAAAAATCTAGATGCCAAGCAGTTTGCAGCCATTTAGTAAATCCTATCTTCTCTAAATCAGGGACACTTGAGTAAATGCTTTGCACTCCTCCTCCTGAACCAGAGGGCTAATAGCTTAAATCACCTTGCTCAAGGAGACGGGTAGCAGAAATCCAGTTAGTGCCATTTGCCAAACACACCCAAGGACAGATGAAGTTAAGAAATAAAACCTCATCAGCATAAAACTGATGAATATTCTATGAGATCCTCCTCTAAGACCTCCCCTAAACACCCAGCCTTTAAAACCCCTCAAAACGAAGGTCCAGCATGCCTTTTCCCTCCCCCATCTTTCCCCACAGACATGCATCTCCTAAACTCGAAGGGACCCCATAAGGCTTGCAACCAGGGCAAACTCCCGGAACCTGTCCCCAAGGTTCCCCAGCTCTTTCTTGTTCCATTGTCCCCAGCTTTAACAAACTCCTCTAAAATTCACCTGGACTCATGTTATGAAATTTTTCCTGCATGAAGCCCAAAACCCACACACTACCAGCTGGCCCTAGGCAGACCTGCTCAGGCCCGGTTCCCTTTTCCAGTAACAATGTGATGTGTCAGTTCTTGATGGGAACCTGTTGGAGTAAGGGCTCAAGTTGTCCTTTTTGCTGGTGGTAGTCATGTGTGAAGGTTCTGCCACTCAAAGTTCTTGAATGGGGATAAAATGGAATAGTCCCCTTTGCTCAAACTCAAGACAAGCCAAATATGCTACCCAAGGCCCTTTATGAACTGGCCTCTTACTATTAAAACAAATATAAGAATTTAATAATGTGACAAATTTTTAAAATATGAAAAATATAAATATCCAGTATGTAATATAATAAAGATTTCCCAAGTATAAATAATACCAATTTCTGGGTCTTTGGCAAATTTCACTCAATATGGGTTTTCTCTTAACAGTTGACTGCTTTCGCTCAATCTCTATAATCTGCTTTAATTCAATCAACTAACATTTATTGAAACGTAATGATAGGCATGTAAACCTTTAGTTTTCACAGCAACCAGTGGGATAAGTAGCAGACACATGTGTATGGGGGCCTCTGGGAGCTGGGCAGGGAGTCCTGCCTGGGCAGTTACTAGTTGTGTCACCTGAGACAAGATTTCCAAGCAGTTCGTATTTCAAACCCCTCATTTGCAGAGGAAGGATGATAATCCCTAGCACAGACAGTTGTGAGGTTTAAATTAAATCATGTCTTTACAGGGCTTTGCATAGAGGTAGAGCTCAGTCATTACGGGTTCCCATCCATCTTTTGCAGATGAGAAAACAGAGGCTCAGAGTTGAACACCAGATGGGTTTCTACACTTTTCCAGATTTTGCCTTTTCTAGGCTTTATACGTTCCAAGCTGACTTAAACCTAGCACAGACAGTTGTGAGGTTTAAATTAAATCATGTCTTTACAGGGCTTTGCATAGAGGTAGAGCTCAGTCATTACAGGTTCCCATCAATCTTTTGCAGATGAGAAAACAGAGGCTCAGAGTTGAACACCAGATGGGTTTCTACACTTTCTCAGATTTTGCCTTTTCTAGGCTTTCTACGTTCCAAGCTGACTTAAATTTCCTTTTCCTTTTAGATGATCATTTCCTTCATTTTCTTTCTTTATTCTTCAATATCAGTGAATGTGAGTGGCCCTGCTGTAGTTGGGGAAGGGAGGCTGCAAGGAGGCAGAGATAGATGAATGAGGGACCTCAAAACCTTCTTTGGGCCACATGGAATGTTTCGGTGATGAAGGGTTGGAAAGCACTGCTGGAAGCATCCCTGATCACTTCTCAAAGATGTGTGTCCTGCCGTCTCTCCACTCAAGTTCTTTAGGGAAGCAGTTTCTTGTGAGTACAGACTAAAAAGGAACAAACAAATGAAACAAAACAACCCCCCATCCCCCCTGCAAATTAAGGCTCATAACCCTGTGCCTTAAAGTTCTTGTCATTATATGGTCAGTTGTCTTTTCTTCACACCAGAGACTTTGAAGAGATAGGAATTAGTGTCTATTACTATCAAACAGCTTTTGGAATGTAGGCTGTGTCCTTGTTGCTTGGAGGATCTTTTCTTCTCTTGAATGAAGAAACGCCAGCATTCAGTGGTGGGATCCAAAGATCTTCTCCAAGTCTTTACCATTTATGAACTGTTATGTGAGAATAATTATTATGTTTTAATGAAACCAACAATGTAAAAGCATAAAAATGGTAATCTTATATATGAGGTAGGTAAAACATGTTAAAATATATATGCAATATGAGCATGATTTGTTAGAAAAAAACATTCTATAGATATTTACATGAAAACACAGAAAAGTATTAATGTGGACAGCTCTGAAGAGTGATGTTGAATGATGTTAGGTGATCTTTATTCACTCTCTCTTAATATACAGTATTTTCTAAAGCTTGTATTATGAACCACATATTTTTATTGCTATCATAGATTTAGTTTTATATATATGAGTATATATATGAAATTTATCTGTTTTGTGTATTTCTGAAATTGGTGAACTTACTGAACTCTTATTAATTCTTATTAGTATTAATAATTTCTCAATTGATTTATTATTTAGCAGCCCAGCAACATGTTAAGAGTCAACAGCCATATCTTAGTTCTGATTTTGAAATTCTCTAATATTTCACTATAAATATGTTACCTCTCTTTTCCACAGAAATGTCACTTATTAAGTTACAGAAATATTTTTAGACTTATATGTCAAGTGCCTTTTTGGCATCCTACTAGAGTGTCTTGCCAGAGACTGTTAATTATTGTACCAGAGATTGTTCATTCTTCTGTTATGCTTTCTCCTCTTCCTTTAAAAAAAAAAGAAAAAAAGATTTTGAGAAAGAGAGGAAGGGAGAGGGAAAGAAAGAGAGGAACATTGATCTGAGAGCAGATTGTCTGCTTCCTTACATCCCTTACTGGGGATTGAGCCTGCAGCCTGAGTATCAAACCAGCGACCTTTTGGTACATGGGATGACGTCCAACCAACTGAGTCACACACCTCTTCTTCCTTTTAATAATAGAACCTCCTGAGTTGGAGCTAAGTGCATGGCTGTCCAGCTAGATGCCATATTGGGTTTAAGTTTTGTCCAAGTGATGAGGGCTGAGTGATGTCTTCAACTTCCATGTCATGTTATTATAAGTAAGCAGTTTGTGTTCCACTCCCTTTCTGCTGACTGGAGTTGGTCAACTAACAGGGTCTGCTACTTGAGATTCACAATGGAAGCTACTTCTGAGGATGGAAAAAGCTAATCCTATATAATAAAAGAATAATATATAAATTAACCGTCACTCTGTGACAAAGATGGAGGCACCCACAGTGGCCGAGGTGGAATGCTGGCAGCATTGCTCCGGTGACATGAGCCCAGCGTCCGTGCCCTGGCCACGCGGAGGGAGGGGAGGGACCTCGGGCTGGAGGCTGGGGTGAGGGATGCTGGCATCATTACAGGGACTCCCTCACCCCTGCATGAATTTTGTGCACTGGGCTTCTAGCACTACATAAGTGTCTAACCTATGTGTCCAAAGCAGCATACTTCATATCTTAATCTCTACTGCCTCCTTCCTCACATCTTCTCTTCCCAGAACTCCCCACTGTTGTGAAGTAGACTTAATTTATAACCCAGTCCATTCAGCAGGTTTGTTCCCATATCCTCACAATATTATCTCCAATCCAACCATTTCTTAACATTTCTCTCCCTACACTAAACTAGTCTAATTTTCTAACTCTTCTATTTCTAGTCTGTGGTTTTTAATATGTTCTCCACACAGCAGAGTACCTTTTTAAAAATGAAAATCAGATTACATCACTTCTGCTTAAAACCCTGTGATTGGCATCCTTTAACACTTAAAAGAAAATCCTGGCAGGCTAGTTGCTTGGAGATCTGTCTTTTCTCTGGCTACATCTCATATCCTTTTCTTCCTACCCCATTCATGTCTATAAATGTTGGCTTCCCCATGACACACCATCCTCAGTCTCACTTTGGAAACTTTTTATTTATTATTTCTCTGATTACAAAATTCTTCTTTCAAATATTCTCTTAACAAGACCCTCTGCATAATTCAGACTTTTCTGAGATTTTTCTCACTTGCCTTCTAGAAGAGCTGCTTCTTTCTTTAACACTCTCCCTTACCCTCTTATAGTTTTGATCATAGCACTTAGTATTATCTGAAATAACAATATTTATTTATTTAAATTTTTTATATTTTCCCCCTATAATGACATGGATATTGTACTGCTTGTCCTGTATCCCAAGAACTTAAAATCTACCTGGCACATAGGGGGTGCTCTAAAAATATTTGTTCAATATTTAGTATTACATAAAATTATTAAACAATTTTATATTCCATCTGTTGATATAATTAATCTATTTATTTGCTATTATCCATTTAGTCTTAGAATAAACCTTTCTTGGTCATGCTCCCTTTAATTTGATGTTAGATAAATTTTCCTAATATTTGTATCAATATTTGTAGAAGGTTAATTGATAGATTATTTAAAAGCTTCATAAAATGAATAACAGCCTTCCATCTTTTCTTATCCCTTAACATTTTCTGTAGAAGAAACATTATCTGTTTCTTGTAAATGTGACTGTAAACACCATGAAATCTTTAAAACCAGGATAGTTACTTGAATAATTCTTTATGACTTTTAAAATCCTTTTATGATTAATAGTGTAGACAGATATTTGGTGTTTTATTTTTTCAGTAATACATTTTATTTTTTCTAGAAAACAATTTTACTGGAAGTTTTAAGTTTAATAGCAATAATATTTTTGGATAATTTTAATACCTATCTTTTATAGTAATACACCCTTCTTATTCTCAGTTATATATACCTCTGTGTGTACATGTGTGTATGTAATAGGTTAGCTTAGCCAAAAGTTACTTCTGCCTGGAAAAACCACATTTTTTCTTAAATCACCTATCTTCTCCTCCTTGACCAAATACCTGCTAGTCTTTATGTCTCAGTTTACCAGTGCCTGTCATAACCAGCCAGACTGAAAAACCTTAGGGACTCTGGGTATCTCACCCTAAAAAGTCTTGATTCATTAATGGAAAATAATTAGGACTAAAGGCTATTCTGTCCTGCCTATCAAAGCTTAAAAGGAAGGCAGTAGGATCTGTTTCTAAATAACTAGGAAAATATTCAAGAATATTTACAGAAATACAAAAATCTGGCACCCAGCAAAGTAAAATTCATAATGCCTAGTATTTCATAAAAAATTATCAGACATTCAGAGAAGCTGAAAAATATGACCCATAATAATCAATTAACATACACCTAGAATTTAAAGAATATTAGAATTAGCAGACAAGGCCATCACTAGTGATAACTTTATTCCATATGCTGAAAATGTTAGGTACAGATATTAAGCTTAAAAAGATTCAAATCAGCTCTAGTCGGTTTGGCTCAGTGGAGTGCCAGCCGCTGATGGAAGGATCCCAGAGTTCGATTCTGGTCAAGGATATGTATCTCAGTTCCAGGTTCATCCCAATCAATCTCTCTCTCTCTCTCTCTCTCTCTCTCTCTCTCTCTCTCATCATTGTTTCTCTCTCTCTCTTTCTCCACCCTCTCTTCCACTCTCTCTAAAAATCAATGGAAAAATATCCTCGGGTGAAGATTAACAACAACAATAACAAGAAGATCCAAATCAACTCCCCAAAATGACAACTAATGTCTAAGATAAGAAATACACTAGATAAGATTTGTAGCAGATTAGATTTTGAAGAAGGAAAAAGATCAATTTGAATATATAACAATATAAACTTTATGAGGAGAAAAAGGAAAGTAAATGTACAAAACATTAGTGATTTTAGGAACAATTTCAAGAGACCCACTATATGTATATTTGTGTCCCGAAAGAGAAGAGAACCATTAGGAGATAGGAAAAAAATATTTGAGAAAAGAATAGCTGAAAAATTTTCAACTTTTAAAGAACTTTATAACCTATGCTTTACAAATCCCAAACATGAGAAACATAAAGAACAGTGAAACAAGATATACAAAAATCAGGGTACTAAAAATCTGTGACATAGAGAAAAATTTTAAAAGGATCCAGTAAAAAAACCCCAGAAAACATTAAGTACAAAGGAACAAGGTAAAAAATGATAGCAGATTTTTTTTTCAAAAAGAATGTAAGAAGATAGCAAGACATCTTTACAGTACTAAAAGAAAAACTACAGCCTAAAACTAGAATACTATCCTGAATGAAAATATCTTTCAAAGAAGAAGTTGAAATATTTTTATACATATAAGAGTTGGAAGAATTAAACAATAGATTGACATTAGCAACATATTTTTAAAAGTTCTTCTTGTAGAAGAAAAAGGGTATCTATCCCTTAGTTTAAGTATTCTTTGATTTCTTTAATTAGCATTCTGTAGTTTTAAGCATATACATTTTTCGTATATTTTATTTATACCTGATTATTTCCATGTTTGGTGCTATTACAGATGACATCTATTTTTTAATTTTAAAAATTTTATTGCTAGCATATAGAAATGCCATTGATTTTTGTGTATTGATCGTATATGATACAATCTTGAAGTCATCTGTGGGCATGGTGAATTACATTAATTTTTAAATAGAACTAGACCTTTTAAAATTTATTTGATTGATATGTTTCTGGAAGTCATTGCCTCCTGTGAAAATGAGCCAGAAAGCTGAACCAGACCCAAAGTCTTATCTAAGGATGTCAATCCCACCCGAGGTTGCTCTTACTTACTTTTCTTAAAATCAAGACATAAACTATGTGCAATATATGCCAGATATCAAGAATAATATAGCCTGAGGACCTATATGTCCTCAGAAACCTACCTGTACCTAAGAAAGCACACCCTCAGTACAGTGGTCCTAGCAGCCAGTGTGATATAGGATACATAACCACAGATGATTCCTTTCTCTTATCCCTTTGTATCTTTGGGGTTCTCTCTTATAGGGTACTATCTGAGTTCACGTCACGTCATCTGGTCCTAATGTTTACATCTGCATTATCTTTCTGTAACACAGTTTCATAGCTTACCTTACTCTCTGGTTCACTTCTTGCTGCACCACTGAGCATAATACATAAGGTTTTAATACATACTTGCCATATTAAGCTGATGCTAGGTATGTGCAAAGAAACTGGTGATCATACAGAGAGGAGTTAAATACCATTCAAAAACACATTTTCTTGCCCTGGCTGGGTGGTTCAGTTTATTGAAACATTGTCCTGTACATCAAAAGGTTTTGGGTTTGATTTCTTCAGGACATATAACTAGGTTGCAGTTTCCATCCCTGGTTGGTCAAGTATGGGAGGCTGCCAATTTCTCTCTCTCTCTCTCTCTCTCTCTCTCTCTCTCTCTCTCTCTTTCTCTCTCTCTCTCTCTCCCCCCAACTCGTCTCTCTCTAAAAATCAATAAAAACATATCTTCTTGTGAGGATTAAAAAACAAGCAAACACATTTTTCTTGAGGGATGAAAGAAATACATTAATAACCAAAATTTAAAAAAAATCTTCTATGCAAGAAAAATTAAATACTCTAAAGGAGATAGGGGGAAAAACCAGGCCAATTTTTTCTGCTTATAATGATTGTCTTTAAATATTGAGAGGACTGATATATAAGAGGAAGAATAAATTAATTTTGACATATTTGAATGACAAAGCTAAGATTAATGTCTGGATAGATTAAGAAAGTTTTAATAAGCCAATATAATGAAGATCTTCAGAGCAATCAGGCTGTTCAGACATTGAATGGCCTACTGTTTAGGTTATGAATTCCCTCTAATTACTACTGTCAGAGAGAGGTAAAAGGAACATTTGCCAGGCATGCTTTCAGGAACATTACTGAACTGGTGGGGGTTTGCAAAAAAGAGATTTCTACATTTTCCTCCCAAAGAGCCCAATTGAAGTAGGTCATAAAAAATCTTTTTAGAAGGGGGGAAACATGACCTTAGAGACAGAACTATCCAACTAAATACTTTGAAAAATCTCTAACCTGCCCATGAGGTAAAATTTCCATAGAACCCCATTTACTTAGAATATTAGGATCAAGTTGTTTTTTTTTCCCTCTGAGAATAATGGAGATGTACTCTCTCTCTCCTTGTCACTTCATAGTATTCCAGAATGTTTGTCCAAAGAATAGTTGTTTACAAAAATTAGCATATTGCTTTTCAGCCTCTTGAAAATTAGCATCCCTAAGAGGCTAAAATATTTTTTTCCCTAGGCTTCCAAGGGCTTCTGTAGTATTCAGCAGAGCAACTTAAGCTGAATACATTTTGTTTTTTGCTTACACAAATTTGTTGCTAAGCAGAAACTTTGGTACCTCTAATTATGTAAAACTATTTATCCTTTGCCCTGAGAAATGCCTCAGTTTTCACAATGTTAGAGAGCCCCAAACTCAGCCAAACATGCTTTCTGCTTCTTCCCAGATACTGAGCAACAGGGAAGTCTATGGGATGAAAAAGAAGATTTATTACCTTTGTCACTAGAACCAAAATAAAAGTCCTCTAAAAATAAACAATTTCTATCATAAAATATTAATGATGCCAGTTTTAAATGTCTTTATTTTAAAGGACAGGGATTGTTTTTCCACTAATTTCGGGTGCTGATAAAACTTATATTGAAGAATTTAGAATAGTTAGAAATGGCATCTCAAATGAGATTCTTTTTTTTAGTTGAATTTATTGGGGTTATATTAGTTAATAAAATTATATAGGTTTCAAGTGTACAATTCTATAACACATCATCTGTATACTGTATTGTGTGCTCACCATCCTAAGTCTAGTCTCTTTCTTCACTGTTTATCCCCCCTCTTCTACCTGGTCCCACCCCACTTTCCCTCTGGTAATCACCAGAGTCTATGTCTATGAGTTTTCAAATAAGATTCATAAACTGCCATTAGATCAACTTTGCTACAAAGGTCAGTCTTTCAAATTTTGTGACAAATTTTCGTGACTATGCATTTCTGGTCTGTTTAGCCATCCGATTTAATCTTGGTCTAGAAGCAGCACCCCCAGGCACAGTTATGTCACCTCTGAAAATCTACAGGTCACCCCCTAGTTTGCCTTCTTTCAGCATAACAGTGATGGGATTACAGGCATCCTCTATGTCTTTCTGTCTGATGATTAGCCAGCCAACTGAATCAGAATGCTCCTTTTGTCTTTATTATTCACTAGAGGCCTGGTGCAAGAATTTGGTGCCGTTCCCGACACATCAGGATTGGCTGGCCGGGGGAGGGACTGTGAGCAGCTGGCCAGCAAAGGCTGGCTGCAGTAGTGCACTGACCACCAGAGGGCAGCTCCTGCATTGTTCGTCTGCCCCCTGGTGGTCAGTGCGTTGTCATAGCAACCGATTGATTGATTGAGCAGTTGACCTGTCATAATGGTCGCTGAGGCTTTTATATATATACTAGAGGCCCGGTGCACAAAAATTTGTGCACTGGCAGTGTGTGTGTGGGGGGTGTCCCTCAGCCCCACTTGTGCCCTCTCACAGTCTGGGACCCCTCGGGAGATAATGACCTGCTGGCTTAGGCCTGCTCCCACGCGG
>NW_006383010.1:3186471-3203560 GCF_000327345.1 Myotis davidii | reverse complement strand
CTCTGAAGGGTGTCCTGGATCAGGGTGGAGTTCCGCACTGGGGTGCCTGGCCAGCCTGGGTGAGGGGATGATGGCTGTTTGCAGCTGGTCACGCACCCTTCAGGGTGGGGGTCTCCACTGGGGTGCCTGGCCAGTCTGGGTGAGGGGCTGAGGGTCGTTTTCAGTCTGGCGGGTGACTGAAGCTCCCAACCTCTCCTTCTTTTCTTTTTCTTTATTCTGGGATTTATATACCTTCTATGGCTGTCACTGGAGCTGAGAGCTGGCTTTAACTTTAAGGCTCGGCTCCAGTTCTGAGACCTCTGCTGCTGAAAGCAGGTCTCTGGATTTTTTTGGGTTCTATACTTGTAACACTGTTTCAACTCCTGCTCTGAGGCCCGGCTGGCTGAAAGTAGGTTTCTGGGTTTTGTTTAGTTTCGATAATTGCAACATCGTTTCTTAGAGTTGCAGCTCAGAGGCCTGCAGCGGCAGGCGGGAACGTTGACTACCTCCTTCACTGGAGCAAGCAAGCCTCCTGATTGCTTCAGTTGCCTAGCTGCCAGCTGCCATCTTGGTTGGCATTTAATTTGCATATCTCACTGATTAGCCAATGGGAAGGGCAGTGAAGTTACGGTTAATTACCATGTTTCTCTATTATTAGGTAATAATAGAGAAACTAATTATATCTTATTAGTTTCTCATCTCTAACATGGCCTTATTGTAAAGGATCTATGTGAGTTTCTTAGCAGACATCTTGATCTCCCTGCTTTGTATTTCTCAACCTCATGAAATGTGTGTTTAACATCATCCTTTGTTGGGTGATGGGCACACGGTGCAATATACAGATTTTGTAACATAGAAACCCACACCTGAAACCTACATGTTCATGTTGACCAATAAATTAAATTTAAAAAAATATCGTTCCTTCTTATAGATTATTTTAATATTGTCACCTTGCCTGTATTTATCAGCAGCATACATTTTAAGAATGCTATTGGCAGTAATGTCAAACAAATTAATTTGTATGCCTGTGAACTCAAGTTTGTCAACAAGTTCTTATCTGTGGTTGTTGCCATCTTACATTCCTAAATTTGAACAAAAACGTTAAGCTGGTTAACTAAGTAAACAGCATATTTTTTGTGTGTGTTTGGGGGTGGAAAGTTATAGGTATTTTATGCCTGATAATAGCAGCTATTACTTTGCCATCAGCTCTAGTATCAGAGAACATTATGCTTGACATCTAAGAGGAACAACTCCTAAATATTTTCAGAATTATAGCCATACAAGCTAGACAGGAACCTCTACACCATAATAAAGAGCCTGGAAGGAATTTATGCTCTAGTTTGACTCGTTGTCATTAAAAAATATAGATGTATAGAAGTTTCTGAATTCAGCAGATAAAGTTAGTACTACCAACAGGTTGATGTCACAGTTGTGTCTCTTTTCATTTGACATCTCCAAAGACCTTCCATTGATTTCAGGATGGATGGATATATACAAATCATTCTCTGCATGAAACAAGTCAATTTATACAGCAGTGAATGTTGGGAAAAAATAATTTGTATGCAAAATGTACAAGCTTTGTGGAGGTAAAGCTAGTCTTCTTGTCCTTCCTGATGTTCTTCTGGTGCTTGAACTTGCACTTGGCAAATAAATGGCCAAACTTTGATTTGTCAAATTCTTCTCCACCAAAAGGGGTCTCTTCAGGTCTAGACTTGACTTCAAAGATTCCATTTGCAGTGGGGGAAGTTGGTGATATCAAAGAAGTCTCTTTCAAGAACCAAATTATTACTTGACTCTTTATAGCCATATTCTCATCCAAGTAATAAGAAATAGCAGGGAGTGTTGGCTCTTTCCTGATTAATGTTCTTATTAAATATTATTTTCTCTCTAAAGGAAAAAGAAAAATTTGGGTATAAATCATAAATAACAGGGAGGCATAATTTGATATTTAAAATGTAATAATTTAAGAAATTTTGAAGAACTAAGATTGATTCTTTTTCATGGTCTATTTTTTACCTTCCCAGTGTTTAGTGGTCATATAATTAAATAGTTTTTCAGGCTTTCCCTTCTTTATTTCCATTTGGATTAATGTGAATAATCTAAGTCAATATCTACATTTGGATACTGGTCTAGCTCTTTATTTCCTAGTTCTGAATTTTCCTACATACAGATCCAATGCCTTAGTAACAAGAAATGAAATATTAAGTGGAAACTCAACTGAAGGTTGTTTTGTCTTGTTCCATTAAACAGAACCACAAAATGGTACACTTGGTGAGAGTTGACTTTCCATATAATTTTCTACCTAGTGATATAATTTCTTTATAATCTCCTTCTTTTCTGAGCCAGTTTCCTTATCAGCAAAATGTGTATTTGGCATCAATGTATTTGTCCTTTTACACATGTGGGGGAAAAACACCACCCGCATTTCAATTATCAGCAGATGTAGTATATAATGTATGGAAAATGGCTGATGAGTCTGCAGTTTTGGTCTTCTTTGACTCACCTACTATTTGTCCTACTAAGAGACCTTAGCAGGGAGGGGAATTTTTTAGGGAAATGTAATAGGTGTTGAAGGACATGAAGATAGAAAAAGGAAAAAATATCAAAACCAGAGACAATAGGTGACAATAACCTAAATTCCTCATGGTGCTGATTTACTGCATCTGGAAATACTGGGCTTTTCAATTTCTTCCTTTCTTTGTAAAATTATGCAGGGAGAACAGAATATCATATGCCAGAGGATGTCAAAAATGAGATGAAAAGAGAAAAATATGGAACAAACTCACTTCATTTCCTATATGAAACACCATAATTGATATTCTACGAGCTAAAATACTTCCAACAAAATAATGAAACAGAAAATATTTATCTCAATATACCTTTAGAAAGCAGCTTAATTCCCAATTAAACCTCTTATTATTTATAATTTTATGGGAAATACTTAAATTGGTTGCCTTTGTTACTTTAATATGAAACATTGGCTCTTTCCTCCTCATCTAACTGTCATGTCATCTATTTTGCCTTATCATATTATATTGTATTTCTCTGGGAATAGGAAAATAAATAAATTAGTGAGAGATTTATAATTTTTAAAATTTGTAGTTTAGTTACTGAAATTCTACCTAAATGTAGAACAAGTAAGTACAGATGAGAAGAATATCAATAAGAATTATACAAAGAGAAAAGATCATCCAATAGGAAAACTTAAAATATATAGTTAAGAGACCAGAACTTACTCATGGATTTACAAATAAATATATGTTTCTTCTTTTTGCAATTAGCCTTTCTGAGTCTTATTTTTTTTCATTTGAAAAATGTGGGTTTGAATTTCTATTAATTTAAATGTTTGTAAAAGGACATGAGACATTAACAATAATTCAACAGCCACAATAACAAAACAAGATAACTTTTTCCATAGGTAGCTTATTGGGTTGTTATCTGAATTCAGTTCAATAATATAAAGATTTATATACTGTAAAGCACTAAATAAATCCTATTTTTTAACAAAAAAATGACTGGGGAGTGCTGAGAGAGCATTGGGCTATGAGTTTGGACTGAAAACTCTGAAGAGTTTTATGACTATAAAGCTTATTGATGTACCAGGAGGAGGGCCTGGTAAAAAATGAGGAACCTGTTTAAATAACACAGAGGTGGGTACAATTGGATACCATTTTGTAGAGTTAGTCTGATTTATACCAGCATAATGATGTACCTTAAAAATTGAAAACTGCTTGCATAGCCTGGCTGGTATGGCTCAGTGGTTGAGCATCGACCTATGAACCGAGGTCACAGTTTCATTCCCCATCAGGGCACATGTCCAGTTGCGGGCTTGATCCCCAGTGTGGGGCGTGCAGGAGGCAGTCAATCAATGATTCTCCTTCATCATTGATGTTTCTATCTCTCTCTCCCTCTCCCTTCCTCTCTGAAATTAATAAAAAATATATTTAAAAATAAAATAAAATGTAACAATCCACTGACTTCCCCAATTCTAGCTCAAGCCATTGACCCCCATCTAGGCTTTCCAGATTTAGCAAATGGAAATACAGGACAGCCAGGGAACTGTGAATTTCAGAAAAAACAACACCTGCTTGCATACACATCGTTTTATTTTATTTATTTTACCTTTGCAAAGTGGATATTTGATAACCTAAATGACAGATGAAACTGAGATACTCAAGAGTTAAATGTGTTCACCAGGCCACAAAGTTAAGGAATATCAGTGCCAGTAAAAGAACTTTGGATTATTAACTTCGAGGTAATGTGGTTCCTGCCACATTGTCAGTGATGGTTTGGATATGGGATGATAGAGTAATGGATATGGATAAAACTTTAAAATGCCTGCACCAAATATCTCTGTTTTGAATCCATCATTTTCTGCCAGGAGAGCGCTGAAGCCAGGAAACTGCTCCCTCAGTGGGAATTAGAAAATGAAGCCACTTGAATCACATCTCAAACATTCAGCCCAATCAAAGCAACCTTCAAGAGCTGACAAATAACCACAGTTTTTGAAGTGCATGCAAGTACGCCAATAAATACTGATATTTACTAAATGTTCCATTAAAATGACATTGGGATCTAGTCTTTTGCCTATATAATTCCAAAGCTGCCAAATTTAAAGATGACAACGATGACAGCAAATAACAAAATGCCCAGAACTAAAAGGACAGGGGAAAGGGGTGATTTAGTCCTTTCCTGAAAAACAAAACAAAACTGTGCTATATTTATATAGTTAGATCCTATGAGGAAAAAATTACCAAAAAATTCTTGGATAATCACAGAGATTTCAAGATATGCTATTTTAGGAAATGTTTAATGCTATAAAATCAATGCTTAACAAATTGGACACTTTTACAGAGTATATGTGATTTGACCTGCATATTAAAATACTTGTATTTGAAGGGATTAGGTTTATTTCACACTTTTTATGTTTTCCTTTTCACATGTTTTCCTCACATGTAGATATCTTTTGAACATTTATTGACCATGTTTTAGTAAATATGAGTACATCAATTTATTACATTGAAAATTTATATTTTGTAATTATGTAAAATAATAATTCACTTAGATAGTGGAAAAACTCATCCCTTAAATGCATTTTTAAAATAAATGGCTGTTTCTAGAAGATGATCCAGGCTCATGGGCTCTTTTTATTATACTAGTATTTGATAAATAGTAGAATCTCAATAAATGTCACTTGTAGGATTAAAAAAAAAATAGATGGGAATTATCTTTGAGCCATAGCTTTATTATATATAAAAGAAAGATAAAAACAAGAGGTAGTGTTATTTTTAATGAGAAAATTTATGCTGTATATATATCCCATGTTCAAAGACTGTTAAATCACATTGTTTACCCATATCGTCAGAAAAAAAATCACTTCTACTGTCGTAGTAAGCAACCTGCTTCCTTATTTATAATTGTCTGGCCCTCTAGCAACTTCAGCATGAAATTATAGCTAATTTGCCCACAAATGTCAGGTGGTCATACTAATCTGTCCACTCAGTGTATATAATTCTTATTGTAGTGCTTGAGACATAATAGCTGCTTAAAAATGATAGGTGTTACATAAACATCAATTTCCCCTCATTTTCTGTTTGTTTTGTTTTTATTTTAGATGGAAATCATTCTAAAGTGTTGCCCATACTTTTTATAAAAAAGAAAGTATCTAGAATAATTTTTGTGTAGAAGACTAACACATAGTATTAACTAACATTTGTTGAGTTTCCCCAACTTTTTAAGAGCCATAAGCATTAGTATTCTCTCCTTAAATACAGGGATACCAAAGTTTAAATGGGAAAAGCAACATCGCAAAACCATGCGGTAATTAAATAGAGGAGCCACAGTTTGAATCTAAGCATTTGGACCCCCAGATTCGTATGCTTGGTCATAATGTCATACTGTCGTGGTTATGAATATTGAGCCTCATCTTGGGCAGAATATAGGGAAACTGTTAGAAATTACTAAAGCTTGCTTGTCTTAAGCTGAATATTCTAAATAGACTAATACTATCATGGATTTAAAGTTCAGGTCATGTTCTTGATATATATATGTACATTTTTTGGTCTTCTGCTTATGGATTGGCTCCTTAAGTAATTTTTTTCCTTCACAGTCTAGGGAAGAGTGCTATCCCTTCCCTGCACTTCTATTCTGTTGGTTGAGAAATGATATAACCATATTTTTTTAGAATTCTGGGTAAAACAAAAGTAAATATACCAGAGGAATTCATATCTTACTAAAAGATATAAAATTAGGACCCGAGTTTCTGAGGCAACTGTATTAATCCAAAAAATACTTGTTTAAGTGTTGGGTGTTAAGTGTATATAAAAATGTGGAAGACTTTTCCCTTACTCCATAGATCTACAATCAGGACATATGAGGTACAATATTATTAATAGATAAAAAGCTACAAGATGGGTTGTGTGTTTAAATTAAGGAATACTCATTTTTGCGTTGGAGAGAAGATGGTGTAAAAATTGTAAGCACACTAAGTATTTCTTGAGTTGAAGAGTTAGCATATTTCCAAAGTTTAAAGGTCTTAAATAATATAAAGAACACATAATAAAGGGTAGCAAATACATGGGCAAAAATTCAGCAGTAGGAAAGCTTATGTTCTCAATAAATGTCTTCTGAATAAAGTTGAAATGAGTTGGTTTTGTCTGTAACTCTTCCCTTACTCCATACCTGCTCCATTTCATACTGTGCTGAAATTGAGCAGCAGCTATTTCTGTAGTATTTACTAGTGTGGCAGAATGTATTTTCCCACTACACATCATCTTCAGCAAGGCAAGAATAGAACACATTTCTGAACAGCAGAAAGCAGATGGAAGTGAACGGATGGCTACACACAGCAAGAGAAACGGTGTCAAGGCTTCGGGGGAGTGGGGTGTAAGTCAGAACCACTGGAGGCATGTATCTCCATGGAACTGCTCTTCTCGTCCTGCTCCTTCCTCCTGCCTATGCGTATGAGCTAAATGACAAGCAGCAGGGATTTACCCACATGCAAAAAAATACAGCAAACGGCTCTCTCTCTAGAGCAATTGAACACATTTTCTGAGGAACAGCTGAGGTTGCCTGAGGTGGATTTTAGTGTCTAAATAAAAACCTTGTTTTGTGTTGACATCTGGGGACCCAAACCTTCAGGCAGACTTCTCATCTGCACTCTCCAACTTGAAACTTACTCCGTGACAAGCTTTGCCCAATGACTCAGAGCTCTGTCTTCCTTCCCTTTCAAAAATAGATGTAGAAATTCAACAGCAGAGGAAGCCACCCAGCTACCTTGAATCATCAGCCTATTCATTTGTTGTTAAAAATATAAAGGGACATTTAGAGATCATTAGGCATGTGAGTAAAACCAGCAGCATAAAAGATCAACATTAACAAACAATATAACCCAGACTAAGCAGAGATAATTCCGGGGAATGAAGAGAATATTAGCAATTATGATTTATATTTAGGGAAATTCAAAAGTTATTATATTCACATAATAGAAAAAATAATAATAATAAAAGAATAGTTAGAGAAATTAAAAGGGGTTCTTGGAAATTTAAAGAAAAAAATTTGCCAAAATATAGTTTATCAGAAGAGCTAGGAGATAAAGTTAATGAATTATTCTAATATATAGGAAGATACAGATAGAAAATATGAAAAGAGATAAGAGAAATAGAGAATTACTCCAAAAGTCCCAGTGTTTGAACATCTCGCTAGATAGATAGGAGTCCCAGAAGAGAGAACACAGATGTGAAAGGAAGCAAATGATCAAAGAAATAATAAAATGAAATTTCCCAGAGCTGAAGAAAGGAAATGTCTTCTGACTGAAATGCTTTCCATTGCCTGGCCAGGATACATGCAATTACATCATCATACATTTTCCATGCACACATAATAAAGACAAAATTCCAAAATATACCAGAAAAATGCTGAAGAAAAGGAATATAGAAGCAAAGAAGGAGAAACCCTGCTTTTAAGCAGTGGGTGGGAGGATGGGGGTTGGTGAGTAAACAAGGGAAGAGTGCTTCTGAAGTTCAGAGGGGAAAAGAGTTTGAGCTTATGATTCTATTATCAGCCCAACTTGTCAACTGAGTGTGAAGGTCAAATAGAAATATTTTTAGACATGCAAGATTTGAGATGGCTTCCCATCTATGCATGTTTTCATTGAGAAATTGTTTAAGATGTTACTCTAGTAAGATGTGGGAGAAAACCATGAAATTAGAAGATATGAGATGCAAGAAATGATCTAAATCAGAAACCAGGAAGAGAATGTTTGCATGTAAGCTGTGCAAGCTATCTACAACACAGCTAGCTCAGGTTGAAAAAGGGGACTGGTAGACTCAGGGACAATACATCGCAATATTAAGGGACTGGAAAATTCTAGAATATTGTGAAGATAGATGATTCTTTCCCCAAGAGGGAAAACAGCTGAAACTCCAGGGGGAAAAAGTATGCATGTTTTCATTGAGAAATTGTTTAAGATGTTACTCTAGTAAGGTGTGGGAAAAAACCATGAAATTAGAAGATATGAGATGCAGGAAATGATCTAAATCAGAAACCAGGAAGAGAAATGTTTGCATGTAAGCTGTGCAAGCTATCTACAACACAGCTAGCTCAGGTTGAAAAAGGGGACTGGTAGACTCAGGGACAATACATCGCAAGATTAAGGGACTGAAAAATTCTAGAATATTGTGAAGATAGATGATTTTTTCCCCAAGAGGGAAAAGAGCTGAAACTCCAGGGGGAAAAAGAAAGTTGTATGAGCCTGTCATGGTTAAAATACTAAGCAAATTAGAATGTGGTATAGAATATTAGGGAAGAAAATACAATTGATTTTGATGCTAGCAATAGTCCTCTTTGAGTGGTGCATGGGTTAGGTTAGGACATGGACCATGAAAAGGAAATAAAATCCTAGCACACTTTTTGGTTTTGAAATATAAATTATTTTGTAGGCATAATAACAAAGCACTATATATAGGTGTTCAACTATTAGAATTAACCAATAGACAAACATGTGGGCCATTTTTCACTCATCTTGACATTGCCAGTGTCTAGCACGGTGAGATATCACAGTGGGGATAAATGGTGATGGATGGAGACTTGACTTGAGGTACACAATATAGTATATAGATGTGTAATAGAATTGTGCACCTGAAACCTATATCATTTTGTTAACCAGTGTCACCCCAATAAATTCAATAAAAAGGAAGAAAGGAAGATACATCTTTCTATCTAGTCACACTAATTTTGTTAGCTACTGTTAGAAATTTGGGAGGGAGGGGATTATAAAACCAAGTGCCATTAGCTATTCTGCAATCTGCTTCTTGCTGGTATCATTTTTAGGTGTCCACACTTATCTCTTTCTGAAGTGGATAGAAATTACATTGTTTTATTTGTATCTCAACATATCACCTCACGGTGAAAGACAAGTCGGTAATATTTCGCTGACAGGAAGAATGGTCTGTGTCAGTGATAACAGCCGTGTTTCTGTCCTCTGACCCGACCATTTATCTTCTGCGTGACACTTCTCGTGCCTTCTATAGGCTCGCGGGCAAATTGTTAAATGGCCATCCTGTCAGCTTTTCCATGTGGTGAGGACATCCAGACTGCCACACTTGCCAAATACAGAAAATGACACTTGCAATAGCCCAGGAGTCACCTCTGTTCTGACTCAGCGGTGGCCAGTGGCACCGACTGAAACACGTGAGAGGACGGCTGCTTGTTCTGAGACGATACACGTTTTCTAAAGAAAGAAAACTATTTTGGAACTTCTGGATGGGATAGCCTTCCTTGTTCACACTCAGTAAACACATTAGCTGGATTCGTCTGATTGTAAATTAGCGACGCGTTTGCCAGGAATACTGGCACGGAGGCTGCTTTTAGCCTTGAAAAATTCTGTGGGAGGAACGAGGACTTGAGCACAGTGTAGATGTTATGATTCCTGAATGTCTGACTCAGTTTTCAGAACCATTATAATTAATTAACGTTTCAATCAGAAAGACGGAGCATTTTGCTGTTAGGTTTCAAGAGGAGATTCTTTGAAAAAAAACAACAAACAGTAAAATAATAAAAGCTTGGATGGAATCTACTTTCTGAGGCCAGTCGCAGCTCACATTATGGAGCACTTGGACTGGAGCTCAGAGGGCGAATGAGGTCAAGGGCAGGAAGCCTCAGACATCATGGACTAAGTTAGAGGAAACGATTCTGTCTGTCCCTCAGTTACAGTTTATGCCCCTGGTCCTGGCTTGCTCCCTCACCCAGAGATGGTGTTTGTTCCTGACACAAGGGAGGCCAGGAAGGAGGATGCGAATGCCAGTAAAATCATTATGATACTGAGAGCAGAGAGCAAAACTGAATATGGATTTGTAGCTTCCCCTTTGTGTCAAGTGGAGCCACGCAAAATTGCCATTTTTGTTAGTCAGAAAGGTAAAAGAATAGCAATTTCATATAGTTCAAACTGCATTTCCCCCTCTGAATCTGATATAGGAAGGAGGATTTAGAGAATTCTACTATTAGGTCAGCTAGTCTGATTCCTTTCTGTGGAAACACAACTTTCTTAAGCAAAATGATCAGATTTAAGATGTTTTAAATACAGGGCAAGCTAAAACAAACTTTCAGTAGAAATAGGATGACAAAATCTAATAAATAAATGATTTATCTTATTTAAACCCGGTAAATTACTGGGACATATCATACAATTACTACTAACTTCTGGGGCCAGGATGAAAGGGTTCAAATTGCAGCTCTTCTTGCTTTCACCTTGAGCAGGTCACTTCATCTATGACTCAGCTTCTTTATCTTTAAAATGGGAATGATAATAGTACCCATCTATTAAAGATGCTGCAAGGACTAAATGAGTTCAACCCCATAAAATGTTTAGGATGGTCCTCAGTAAATATTAGCTATGATAAATATTGTTACTTCTAACACCAATAACCAAATAATGCTACGGAAGAAAACAAATTAGATGTGCAGATCCCTGTTTTTTGAGACAGATTTTCAGTCTAGAGAAACTGGTCTTAGAGCCCGTATTATATTTTAGTACTGGCTAGTAGTATCCAGGAAAGGTCATGTGGATGTTGGATGATAACATTGTCAAAGATGACTGAACCATTCACATGGTGAGCTTAGAAGAGCCAAAAATTCCAGCAAGCTCTAAAGATAGATCATCAACCTGCATAGAATGCATCTCTTGCTGGTTTACAGATCAGAAATGTAATGACCCCCACAGTGAGCCTTTGAGAGGGTAAGATTGAGGACAATGTTATTTGTTGGTCACGATTCTCTAGCTCCTATCAAACCTTGGTGTCTGAAGTTTTGTCACACTGATTCCTGTCACCAGGAAAACAGGGCCAGCTCTCTCTTGTACAGGAATTGTGTGAGGCTTAAGACATATATAACAACCAAGTTTTCATTTGAGCAGGGTGAGAGATAAGTTGTTAATATCCCACTAGGAAATACCTGAGATAACAGTGTTCATGGTCAGATGACTGCTGACAATACAGGAAGGCAGGACCTAAAGCCAGGCAGAAATTTTAGGGCGACAGACCACTCCCTACCATGCCCTTCTTCCACTGGAAGCTGTGGAGGTCATGCACACATAGCCCAGCCTCTAGGAAGATGAGTCCCTTTCATACTGCATTTAGCAATGGATTTGAAGCAACAGGTCCCTCCCTGGTCATTGTTACTCTGATGTAGCAATGGATTTGAAGCAACAGGTCCCTCCCTGGTCATTGTTTTACTCTGATGTGTTTGAGAAAGAAGAGGGTTATGCAAAGTCTTTTAACCTTCCTGTTTCTCTCACTGTCAAATTTCTTTGTTCTGGTAACTCCACAACCCCAATTTAAGAATGCGTGCGACTACTCCTAGTTAAATCAAAGTAATCGAACATTACTGGAAAAGGAATATACAACTCAGCTAACTGGTTTCACATTAAATTCACAGTATTTTTCAAATGGGCACTCCATACTGCCTGGCAATTCTATGAAATTTCCCTGGGGTCTTCACTTTCCCTTCTGCAACTCCAGCATTTCATGATTTGCCCCATTTTCCTCTTTTCTATTCATCTGCTGACTCTCCTCATGCTTCTCAAAGAAAACTGAAGCGTCTGATGGGCATGCCTCCCTCTCACTGGCAAATGGGAAACCTGCCTGTGTCTTTGCACATTCTTTCTGCCTTTCCTCCCAACCTGTCTGCTCATGCAGCTCTCCTTCTCAAGGGCTTAGCTCAGACAATTTGGCCCTGTTTCTCCTTTATGAACAATGTCTCTCTACTGGAGTTTTCCCACTGGAATTATAGTCTTAAAAAAACACAAAAAACAACCAACTTTCTTGACCCTCACATCTCCAATGTCTTCCCTTCCCTTTATTGCAAAACCTACTGACAGTTATCAATGTTCTCTGTCTCTGCTTTTTCTCCTCTCTAGCCCTCCTCTGAAAATGACCTTCTCAATATCAATAACTTTACTGTCACTAAATTCAGTGGTGCCTGTGCTTTCAGTTACACTTGATAGAAAAGACTGCCATTTTCATCTCTATGCATTTTCCTTGTGGTTTCCCCGCCCCTACTGCCTCAGTACCTATACCATCTCAGATTCTTCAGCCAGCTTACCTTCCTCCATGTTGCCTCTCAATGCCCATGTGCTCTAGTATTCAGTCCGGTGGCTCTTTCTTTTCTCCAAGTATATTTAATCATTGGATAATATCATCATGGCTTTATATGCTGGTAAATCCCACTTTTACAGCTCTTGCCCTGAACTATACCACAGTTCTCTAGACTCATATATCCAGTTGTAGACTTGGTATACACACTTATAATAATATACAGTATATTGTTTTTTTAAAAAAATATTATATTTATTTTTTACAGAGAGGAAGGGAGAGGGATAGAGAGCCAGAAACATCGATGAGAGAGAAACATCGATCAGCTGCCTCCTGCACACCCCCTACTGGGGATGTGCCCGCAACCAAGGTACATGCCCTTGACCGGAATTGAATCTGGTACCTTTCAGTCTGCAGGCCAATGCTCTATCCACTGAGCCAAACCAGTTAGGGCTACAGTATATTGTTTTATTTATTGGATATTAAATTGGGGGATATAATATGAGCAAGATATTAAGATAATACAAATATCTAAAGGAAATTTAAGAACCTCATCTTATGAGCCTGAATTGTTTAACCACAGTGTAGACTAACTTTGTCTATGGTTGTTGGCATGTGTCCATTTGGACAATAGATGCCCCAGGGTAAGGTTTTATTCCCTACCTGCACTTATTATTATAATTAGAAGCCTGGTGTATGGATTCGTGCACATTGAAAAGAAATTAATTAGATTGTGGCTAGCAGGGCGGGACTGGGCAAAAGGTGCTAGACATGCCCTGGAGCCAACCTCCTGAGGTCCCTTGCCAGCTGGCCACACCTGGGACAGCTCCGGGGCTCGAAGGGCGTCTGCAGAGTGAGTGGGGTCCCTCCGGCAGGTGAGGTCCCTTGGCCTGGCCTGCGGGGATCTGGCCAAAACAGGCTCTCCAACATCCCCTGAGGGGTCATGGAATGCGAGAGGGCACTCTGCAAAGTTGCTGTTGCTCAGCAGCTCCTGCATTGAGTGTCTGCCCCATAGTGGTCAGTCTGTGTCATAGCTACTGGTCAGATGGTCAAATGGTTGGATGGTTGCTTAGGCTTTTATATATATAGACTAGAGGGAGCTGTGATGAGGAAGCTGGGGTGACGAGGAGCAATGCTGTCCCACCCTGCCTCCCCGGGTCGGGTCACACACGGGACGCCCGGGCGGGCCAGCTGTCGCAGATAGCAGGCCTGGATGGCGGTGGGGCAAGCGGGATGGTGGTGACCCACCCTGCCTGCAGTATGCAAATTAGCCGCCATCTTTGTTGGCTAATTTGCATATCACGCTGATTAGCCAATGGGAGGCGTAGTGAAGGTATGGTCAATTACCATGTTTGTCTATTATTACATAGGATAGTAGCTGTCCTATATTGAGCTATAGAGCTATTAGGTACTCTACTCAGCATTTTATATTCATTAATTCATTTGATCCTCACATTAATGTTATGATGTGGAAATTATTATTTCTATCAAATAGATGAAAGCCTGATAACTCTGCAGCAAAAATGTGTTGAATACATGAAGTTCTGTGTCTAAGGTTCCTCCATCCTAGGATCATCTCCCCTGCCACCACTCAGTAAATGGTAGAACCAAGACTCAAACCTGGGTCTACATGTAGCTAACTTTATTACTTACTGAATGTTGTTAGGTATCCTGATAAAGCAAATGCTAAATTTGTCACCTTAACTCAGCTAATTAGTTCTGAAGTTTAATTTTAAGGATTTTTTGAGGCAGAGAGGGGTAACTGAGTGGTTGCCATCTGAAAAACTCCTTCTCAGTTGCCTCCCGTACACACCCCAACTAGGGCCTGGGATTGAGGCTGCAACCAAGATATGTCTCCTTGACCCAAATCAATCCCAAGACCCTTCAGTCCACAAGCTGACATTCTATCCACTGAGTCAAACTAGCCAAGTACCAGATTAACATTTCAAATGGCCCCAACTGCTTCTGTAGCTTAGTAAATATGTTTAATAAAATTATTAAGGATTTTTAAGGTTCCATTTTTGCAGCAAGAAGTTCCTTTCAAAACATTTTTATTTGTTTTCTTTCTGTTAGCTTATACATATTTTGCCATTTTGAAATGTTCCTTGAGCACAACTGAAGGACATTTAAAACAAATTTAGAGAACTTTTTTTTTGAGGCGGGGGCATTAAATACACTTGCCAGCTTTCTGAGGGTTGGTGGGGGGTAAGGGGGAGTGAGAATGACATTAAAATTGCTTTGCTCTTAAAGTGCTTAAGGATTCATGGGAAGAACTACTCAAAGCATGCAAATAAACAGGGTTTCATCTTAAAATACCTAGAAACCCTTAGTAATATGTTACATCTATTTTCTCTTTTACTTTTCCATATGGCAAAAACAAACAAACAAACAAGACAAGAAAAGCCCACACTAAAAGAAAAGCACACTATAATAAATAGTCTATATCACCCCACCCCCAAAAGACAGTTACAGAGAAATACTCCTCTTCCCAAAAAAGAACAAAATTCTCAAAGAAGAAAACATAAACTTGGCCTTACATGTCCAGTAGACTGAAATGTATTTGGAACATAATATGATAAAGTGACTGAAAATTCAACCTACTAAAGCTAATGACATTCCGCTATTCCAGAATGTTTAATTTTAGCATTTGGCTGGTGCCTGTTAACTCACCATTTCAATAAAAACAAACTGGTGCAATTTTCTTGTCGGCAGCTTCATGAAAACTTAAGGCTTAATTGTATTTCCTGCACATCTTTACTATGATATTTAACAAGCTAAATATATAGTTCATTGTTGGGAAATAAACTAGGAAGAAATCATATAAAAACTGTTTGAAGTCTGAAAAATGTGGTACTTTTGAGCCAATCAGAGAAAAAGTGACCTTTTTTTTTACTGCCCCATGGAGACTTCTGGTAGCTTAAGTCTGTTTCTTTTTAATTTTCCCCCCTATTATTTTCAAGGCCTTTTTTCTTTAGTCTTATTTTCCCTTCTGAAATAGATTACTACAGATACTCCCTGTCTTAGAAATAGTCCTGTGATCCTCTTCTCAGGGATTGATGAGATTCTGAGTTTATGGCATAGCTTACTCTAAATCAATGATGGCGAACCTATGACACATGTGTCAGAGGTGACACGCGAACTCATTTTTTTGGTTGATTTTTCTTTGTTAAATGGCATTTGAATATATAAAATAAATATCAAAAATATAAGTCTTTGTTTTACTATGGTTGCAAATATCAAAAAAATTCTATATGTGACACGGCACCAGAGTTAAGTTAGGGTTTTTCAAAATGCTGACACTCCGAGCTCAAAAGGTTCGCCATCACTGCTCTAAATCTTCTTCACCAAAATTTAATCTTCAGCATTTTCGATATAAAGAATGGTGTTTCCTTTCTTGTGATTGATCACATTTCTGTTTGCCATTGAAGAGGTATATTGTTTTCACTTGTCAGCCAAAATATATATATATATATATATAATCCTTGATGTAGATGAGATTTATATTATAGTTGTCATCAATTTTGGAAAACTTAAAGCTTGTAAGTAAAATTAATGCAAACATAAATCAAATCTAGCATTTTAAATGGTTTTGTTTCTTTTAGGAATATTAGTATTTTTAAATGGTATTTGTTTAATGATAAATAACAATAACTCTAATTTATAGAATTTCACTCCTTTTGTCAAAATCAATCAGCTTGATGCTACACTCCCTACATACAAATCACTATTTAATTTCTTCTAAGGTCTTCAGTGGGCCTTTGTGAGAGAGGCTTTCACTTTATTTTTATAAAAAAGAGCCACTCTCTTGGCTATTTATATTTCTACTGGGCCTTTTTTTTTCCCCTCAAAAGAATTGAAATATTTGACATACCTGGTATATACTTCTAAGAATTTTATAATTGTGTGAACAATTTTTCCCCATACATGAACATTTTTTATCAGAAGATTTAAATACCTGGCCAGAATTTAAAAACTTATAACCACTTAATTGACCCTATCCTATGCAACTTTCCTCTACAATGTAAATAAAGCAAATACTGTCATTCTGTGATTTTAATACTTAGGCATGGGGTGGGGAGTATCAATGATGGCTTGCTTTTTTGTAAAGGCAAGTATATTTAAAATAAATGAAAAAACAATGTTTAGTTAGCCTGGAGTATATTTTACTAGTATTACATTCACAGACACAAGAAACTGTGTCTAAATTTAAATATAACCAGCTATTTTAATAGCCCGTTCTTGTCTGAAAGTAAATAACCATTGTGATACAGAGTGCTTTGCTCTCTAATTGATTTTAGTTAATGAATTAAATCACCAGGATACAGAGCTTTCACTTGCTTCAAAGAATGCATTAAAAATTGATTTCACAAGACAGGAAGAACTCTGTATTCTTACCAAAAATATGATATGCATTGCTATTCTAAACAGAAATTTAATTAATATAAAATGAAAGCAATATTCTAAATTTATTTTTTGAAGTTACATGATTAAAGTTACATAACTAAAGAGGCAAATAGGATATG
>NW_006383010.1:3182979-3186371 GCF_000327345.1 Myotis davidii | reverse complement strand
CTTCCTTCCTTCCTTCCTTCAATTAATTTAGTTTGTCAGACCTTCCAAAAAGAACTATCTGGTAAAGATAAACTGATTATAAATCTAATTCAAGACTTTCAAAATACCTTCATAATATAAAAAGTTACACAAGGACAAGTTATATAATAATAACTGAAAGTTATTATTCCCTCTAAATGATTTTAAACACCATTTTCATAATTTATACAACACTATAGAGGTTCTAAAGAACACAAAATAAAGACTTTAAAAATATTACATTAGAGAACAGTTCCTATGTAACAATGCTTGAGACCCAAACAGTATTTTTTATAAGATGCACCACCATATATTTTTTCTCTTAGATAATAAAAGTCATCAGAAATAACTGCCTTAATTACTTTGTAAAGTGATGGTCAAGTGGACAATAGCAATTATTTCGACACCTTACTCTAGGGGTAAAAATGTTCTCTGTTTATGAGGGTCTGCTTGCCTCAAGGTCCTGCCCGTGGCGCATTAGTCATTCTGAGATTTGAATCTCCTGGCCAGGAAAGCACTGTGGCTTGAATTTGCTTTTCCCAACCAATGGCTTCACGCTAAGTAACTCTCTGTACTAGAGCTGTTATCTCTCACCGGTGAAGAACTCAACATGGAGATCTTCAAAAAGCTGAGTGCTACACCATGGTAACGATGGCCTATACTTGAGGTGCTTTATAATTTATAAAATGTTTTCATCTAAATGATTGAATTTCAGGCTTGTGACCACCCGTTGAGATAGGTAGGATGTGGTTCTTATTTTCTAAAGGAGAAAATAGACCCTAAGGGGTAAAGCAAACTCCAGTCCACAACTATGAGACTACCTACCTAGCTCACTTCTTTGTTTCAAAACTGTCCATTTTTCCACCCCAGTATTTCTACATTCAACCGAGAATCTTGAAATGAACTTTATAATAGTAAGCAGGAAAAGGATATCATGACTACAACTTATCAAAAACTGAAACAGCAACTGTACAAAGTCTTCCATCACGAACATCTGGCCATCAGCCAAGAAACTGGAGTTTTTGGCTCTTATTCCACATAATTAACTGTGTGTCCTCGGACAAATCAAACAACCTGTCTGGCACTGAGATTCCTTATCTATTAGGCAAAAGGTTTGTATAAGAGCCCTCCTACACATCAAATTCTAAATTATTAGTAAAGGAATCCACATTCTTTAAAACAAATCTTGCCGTGTTGCTCCCTCTTAGAATTGCTGGAATGAGCTTCGGACTGCAACATTACAGCTGCCAATTTTTTAGCAATTTGGACCGTGTAGCACTAACTTAAACCCACCTGTGGGAATAGAGTTGGAGACAACACAGCATCTCAGCTTGCTTTGTTTGCATTCTCCAACCCACTAAGGGAAGTTGGGCTGAAACTGATTTTGGAAAAAATATAGAAACTCTGTATCAAACTTGACAATAAAGATAACTCCTTGCCATATTAATGACTTTTAATTGTATTAGAAATTTCCTATTGCATTATTCTGGGATTCAGTTATGTGGGCACAAAATAAAAATCAATATGGTTACAATTTAAGCTCCTAAGACTCTCAAACACGGGGCACAGGTGCATGCTCTTCGAATGTACTTAACCAGTACAGTTTACAATTCACATAACTGATACATCACAGGCTTGATTAGGCTGACTAATCTGCATTTTCTGAATCTCTCCTGGGAGCCATCTTGCTTCTCTGATCTCCATTCACCACTAGGCCCCGAACTTAGCTCAACGAATTTCTCAAGATGAAGTGGTCAGTCTCACAATCAACAACAACAACTCCAAGCCTCTTATTTCTTCTCTCCTCTTCTTCTATTTTCTGACCTTTAAAAAAGATGATTATAAAGAAGAACACACACTTCTCAACAGTATCCAGCATGGCTGCCCACAAACACATCTTGGGATCCAACAGCCGGGCCTGCGGTCAGTGCCTTTTTTGCCATTCCTTTATAAGGTAAGGTCATCCAGTTCAATTCAGAGGCTGGATGCTGAACTCTTACTTCTCTAATTCCAGAAAGTTGCTTGCCATCCAAACACATAATTAAAGAGGGCAGCAGCCTGTGTTCCAGAATGGTGACGCAATATTTCGGGGAAGAGTCGCTTGGTAAAACCAGTAGCACACCCACCTAGCCACTGCCATATTTGGCTAACAGAAGGCTATTTTTCTTACTCTAGGAACATTTAAGGTCAAGTCTGTTAATTGTTTTTATAAATATCGTTTGAGTCCAAGATTTGTTCATATCAAAATTAATCATACATAACCTAATGAACATGAAACTGTGTAGAATGCCAGAGATATCACATATCAAGTTTCCATGGTGTGAAACACTTGCCAGTAACCTTTTTGAAGTCATTAAATCTCTCTTTGTTTTATAATTCTGGTCTGTAATCCATCAAATATAATGCATACATCCTTACTTTACAAGGAATCATAATTAAATTTTTTAATGCATCTTAAGCCTATTAGGAAAAAGTTCTTCATAAATGCATGGTATCTTCCACTAATTCATCTCCTTGTTAATTTAGCAATTAATTTTCCCCCTAAATGTAAATTAAGTCTTTAGGAATGTAAGTTTCTAAGGTTCTTTATTAAAGAAATGTCTTAACAGCCCCTACTACCAACCACTCTTCTTACAGCATATCTGTGGAATTTACAGAGGAGCAGTAGAGATTGTCAACCAGAAACTGGCAAGAAAATTTTGCCTTCTTTGTATCTTAATGGGAAGTGTATTTTAATACCTAACATAATGGCTTTATTTATTGTGGAAACAAAGAGCAATTCGTTACTGAAGAACTTTCAAAGCCAATGAGGTGCCGGTGAAACATTGTCCATCCTCCTGTTGCCCCCACCTCCAAAAGCCATATCTCCTTCCTGGAAAGTACAACGTAATCAGGGAGGATGGAAATGCAGCTCCTTTCGTGCTCTTACCAGTTACAGGGTTATGTTAGTATTGCTAAGAAATTCGGTTTGTTTTCAATTGTGCTTCCAAAGAAAAGCAAACCCGGGAGCAGATGAGCAGCAGCTCAGGTCCAGTTGGAAACGTTTGTGGATGTTCCTTTTATAGAACTTTTCTGCGCTAATCCTCTGGTAGAGGAGACAGAGAGGAGACAATAATGTGATGTACTGATCCCTCATGCCATCTGTAGCTGTAAACACCCTTGGCCCTTCGAGCGTGTAACTCTGGCAAGAGTGTTTTGAACCATACCACCTCCTTCTGGCTGCAGTGCTTCAAGAAGTTAAAGTACTTTCGAATAACTTCAGAGAACTGAAACCATCTAAACTTATTTTGCTAGACTTTCCTACACATCTACCGGGGTAAACTCTTAGCAGACTAGTCTTTTCTGCAAAGAATAGGACTCGTCATCTGCTGACA
>NW_006383010.1:3179241-3182954 GCF_000327345.1 Myotis davidii | reverse complement strand
TCTAGGTAGGGAAACTGTAGTAGATAATTGGTGAAATCACAGGATTCTGTTGAAGCCCCTTTAGAAAATGTAAACATGGGAGTTAGGGCATTTCTGCGTGAAAGCCCCCTGTGACACATCACTGAAATGACAGCGGTGATTAGAGAGGGAAAGGGGCGGGGGGCGAGAGTGGGGGTGGAAGGAATTGCATGGCTGAGATACCATCTCAGAAACCACATTCCCCAGAGAGCATCTTCACTTTCTACTTTATTTGCCTGTGTAGATACAGCCTCAGCAAGCTTTTCTTCTGCTTTCTCCTCCCCGTTGCCTCTGGAAAAGTCCCACTGTGCTATAGCTGCATTTATGAGCGTAGCAACTTAAAACTTCATTTTACATTCAGTCGACTCAGATTATTACTTAGGTTCTATTTATTTGCATTTTCATTTCTGCAAATGTGAAGTAAGCCATATTAAGATTCAAGCACAGGTATAATGAAGGGGGCAACTTTTTAACATTTAACAATCTTCAAAAAGAGAGGACTTCATAAAAGCATTCCTTTCATTGCCTTCATCTGGCACGTTTCTTTTTGTTAGGATCAAAGATTTGACAGAGATGAAAGACCCACCCCCCCTCAACTTTACACAGAAATATATGTCAACCAGGGAGAACTTTTTAAGTGGAAACATTCCTGCAATAGCTTTCTTTATTGCCATCTCTTTATCTAATAAATTCTCTCAGATACCTTAAAAATGAAATGGAAGAAAGGAAGTGTTCTTTGTAGGCAGTACATATTTTGACTGCATTCAACAAGCAGATTTAAAAATAGAGTCAACCGAGCTATTTTTAAATTTTGAAAGTTTGTGTCTTGTAGCCCAAGATTCAGATGACTGAGAAATATTTCATTTTTATTAAGGCACGAAATAACATTAACACGTAGTTTATTATTCACACAGCGGAGTAGGAAGGTAAAATTGAAAGCTGCTTTAGTTTCCTTTAAAAGTCCCATTGATGTTCCTGTACCACTGAAGTGACCCATGCACATATTTTCAACTGTAATCTGCACAGGAAAAAATACATCTTTTGTTTCAGACACATGGATAAGTCTGTGTCATGTAGACTAAAATGTTACACGTACTTTACAGGGAACATTTTAAAACTCATATACGCTTTGTCTGTCACTACAAACTTTTATTTTTACTGTAGGAAACAGTATAGTGAGACACAAAAAGGAAGTGATAGCCCCCGTCCTCCACCACCCAGATATCCACCCGTGTCTGCCCTGGAGTGGTGGCAGAGCAAACACGCCACCATTTAGGAAAGACTCTCCCGTGGTAGAGTTAGAGGGTCCAAAACTTCTGATAATAAGAAAACAATCTGAAAGCTAATATAAAAATGTATGTTTAGGATGATTAAGGACCAGAAAAAAAGAACCAGAAAGCAAAGAGAACAAATGCAAACTATGAAGAAAAGAAAGGGCCTATTTTAAAAAAAAGAACCAAATAGAAATTCCAGAAATATGTCCTTCAATTCCCAGAGAACTTGCTATCGGAGATCCTGAAGGCTTAACTCCTAGTTTTCTTCTATATCTACCCTCATGCCCTGATGATCACTTTTTCTTAAAATCTCAGACTCCTTCAATACCTCTACTTGAATATCTAATAGACATGCAAAACATAATGTCTACAACTGAACCCGATCCCACCCCCAAACCTGCTTCATGCAGCCAGCCCCATCTCAGGCAATGGCTCCACGATTCCTCTCTTTTGGGCACATCTGTATCACCTGTTCCATCCCGTTGTCTCCACTGTCAGAATAGATCTAGAGCTGGCCACTTCCCACCCCTGTGACTGCTCACACCCTGCTCTGAGCCTCACCATCACGCCTGTCCTAGGGCCTGGCGCCTACCCTTGAACCGTGTAGACTGTACTCAGTATGGCAGTCAGAAGTAGACCAGATCTTGTGCTTTGTTAGGAACCTTCCAGTTGCCTGCACACGGCACTCAGAGGGAAAGCCAAAGTTCTGAAATTCCCACAGGTTTCACAAG
The DNA here is from genome assembly GCF_000327345.1 of Myotis davidii. Taxonomy (NCBI): domain Eukaryota; kingdom Metazoa; phylum Chordata; class Mammalia; order Chiroptera; family Vespertilionidae; genus Myotis; species Myotis davidii. The sequence continues at coordinate 3,180,931 of NW_006383010.1, read as the reverse complement.
TTCCGGCCCCCATTGCCTTCTAAGCTCATCTCACACTAATCTTCTTACCCCCCTAGCTCTAGCTACACTGACCTCCTCTCCGTTCCTCAGAACTCTTTGTATTTGCTGTTCCTTTCACCTGGAAACTTCTCCCTCAGGTATCCCCACAGCCCTCTCTCTCACCGTTTCATCCCTACTGTGAGCCCTGTCCTGCCTACCCAGTTTAAAATGGCTTGCCATCACCAATATTCAGTATCATCTGTCCTTTATTTTTCCTTTCAGAAGTTATTCCTTCTAATCAACTATGAGTTATTGATTTGTTTGTCTCCCCAAGTAGAACACAAGCTCCATGTGGGTAGGGCTTTTGAACGCTTTGTTCATTGCTAATGGAATTTCTTAAAAACCCCTAATGGGCTTGTCTCCATCAGTTTAAATGATGTGGTTCTCTGGGATTTATGAGAAAAAAACTAATATTTTATATAATGTTTCTTGTGCAGAGTCGCACTGGTAAAAAAAATCTTGTTAAAATAGTATTTGGTTAGATAAAAGGTAATGGGGAAAATAAAAGATGGTTTAATATTGTAAACAAGAGAACTATAGCGGGTGGAAGTACGGAGGATACTTGTCATTTAGAAGATGGCAACTTTGGTCTTTTTTTCCCGGAGAAGCTGTCTTTTAGTTGTTTAAAACAAAATGTCTTGTAAGCAATTTGGTTTTACAGCTACAGTTTGGTATAACATTGCCATTTCTTTCTTGGTTATTCTTAGATTTATTATAAAAACGTCTCAAGTACAAAAGCAATGTTTTTATAAAATTTTTGTACATTTTATAAAAACATTTGGACACTAGGGACCTTAGGAAAAATGAGTCTCTCCTAATTCCTTCAAAACTTAATCTTTAAAACATTAAATCCAGCTTTCCCCATGTCTGTTAAGAAGTGCTTTTTATCACAGAACAATGTAATAAAAATCTGATAGATTTTTAGTGGAAGTAACACTAATTCTCAATCATAAAAAAGAAGTTAAACAGGGAAGCTTATTTTGAGGGAGGTTTGAAGGATGGGCACTTATAATTTAAGGCCTTGATTGTTCTTCTGTTAAATCATTTTAATTTAAAAATATCATCTTTGATTTGGTTCCAAAAGACTTCTATTTTTGTTTTACTAAGAAGTAGCCTGATGGATGATGATATTGTCCATACTCTGCCTAGTGATCCATCTTGACATTGTCCTGGTGAATTTTATACAAATAATTTTACAAAGGTTTATTATGTTTCTTACCATCTCCTACCCCATGGGAACTTGGGTTTGGCAGCCTTCTATTAGTGATTATAATATTCATCTTGAGTAGAGTCAGGGCACAGGCTGTGATGTATTCTATTTAAAAATCCGTTTGTGGAACACCAGAGGAAGGTTATGAGGGGATTGTCATAATTGAGGTGGCAGTTTCTTGATTCTTTTGCTGTGTGAATAAATAGAATTTGATTACATTTTAAGAAGTGGTTTAAGGTTCACCATTTTTTAAAAATATATGTTATTGATTTTTTTTTAAAAATATATTTTATTGATTTTTTACAGAGAGGAAGGGAGAGAGATAGAGAGTTAGAAACATCGATGAGAGAGAAACATCGCTCAGCTGCCTCCTGCACATCCCCCACTGGGGATGTGCCCGCAACCCAGGTACATGCCCTTGACCAGAATCGAACCTGGGAC
>NW_006383010.1:3162736-3179066 GCF_000327345.1 Myotis davidii | reverse complement strand
AGAGTTAGAAACATCGATGAGAGAGAAACATCGATCAGCTGCCTCCTGCACACTCCCTACTGGGTATGTGCCCACAACCAAAGTACATGCCCTTGATGGAAATCGAACCTGGGACCCTTGAGCCTGCAGGCCGACGCTCTATTCACTGAGCTAAACCAGTTAGGGCAACGTTCACCATTTTTTAAATGTATTTGAAAAGGAAATAATATTTTAGTATTAGAAAAATTCAGGTGCTAAAATTTAAAAACAAGTTAGAGGCATATTCTTTTTTAAAAAATATATAATTTTTATAACTTTTCTATATGAATAGCCTAGCACTACTTTTTCATAGTTTACCCTTTTCACACTCTGTTATATAGCAACTAGAGGTCTGGTGCACGAAATTCATGCACTCGGGCTAGGGTTGGTGCACAAATTTATGCACAGGTAGGGGTTGCTTGGCCTGGCCGCTGATCAGGGCCGATTGGGGCCACCTTGCCCAGTCCTGATCAGGGCCGCCCAGCCAGGGGGAGGGACTATGGGAGGTTGGCCGGCCGTGGGACGTTGGCTTTGGGAGCACACTTACCACAGGGGGCAGCTCCTGCATTGAGTGCCTGCTCCTTGGTGGTCAGTGCGCCTCATAGCTACTGGTCCTTCTGTCATTTGGTCGATTTGCATATTAGCCTTTTATTATATATGACTAGAGGCCCGATGCACGAAATTCATGTAAGAGTAGGCCTTCCTTCCCCTGGCTGCTGGCACCAGCTTCCCTCTGGCACCTGGGACCTGGGCTTCCCTCCCTCTGACCACTAGTAGGTAACTGGGACCTGGGCTTCCCTCAGTCCAGGAGCCCTCGGGGGATGTCCAATTGATGCCTTAGACATGCTCAGGCCTAAGCTGTCAGTTGGACATCCTTAGATCTGCTGTGGAGGTGGGAGAGGCTCCTGCCACTGCTGCTGCTCTTGCCAGCCATGAGCCTGGCTTCTGGCTGAGTGGTGCTCCCCCTGTGGGAGCACACTGACCACCAGGGGGCAGCTCCTGCATTGAGCGTCTGCTCCTTGGTGGTCAGTGCGCCTCATAGCGACTGGTCGTTCTGTCATTTGGTCAATTTGCATATTAGCCTTTTATTATATATGACTAGAGGCCCAATGCATGAAATTCATGTAAGAGTAGGCCTTCCTTCCCCTGGCTGCTGGTACCAGCTTCCCTCTGGCACCTGGGACTTGGGCTTCCCTCCCTCTGGCCACTGGTAGGTAACTGGGACCTGGGCTTCCCTCACAGCCCTGGCTTTGTCTGGAAGGACAGAAGGACGCCCAGAAGGACATTTGGTCTAATTAGCATATTACGCTTTTATTACTATAGATATGCCATATATAAATAAATTTATGGCTAAGACTGGATTGATTTATTTGATACCCATTTGCCGATGCCATGCTATTGTAATTCTATAACATCATACTATATTTTCCCCTTCATTTGTAATTCTTACACATTTCATTTTATTCTTGTATTTTTTGCATTGGCTGAAACTGCACTATATTACTGGTAAGAAGTAATGACAACAGGTCTCAGGCATGCTCCTGATTCCCCCATTTTTAATGAGGTATATTTGACATACAACATTATGTTAGTTTCAGGTATATAACATAATGATTCAATATTTGTATATATTGTGAAATGATCAGCACAATAAATGTACTTAACATCTGTCACCATATACAGCTACAAATTATTTTTCTTGTGATGAGAACTTTAAAGATCTACTCTCTTAGCAATTTTCAAATGTATCATGGGTTATATCTACATGAGGCAGAAATTTATACCTAAATGGATCAGAGTTCTTTTTTTAAAAAAAATTCTTTATTGTTTAGAATATTACTGGTGTCCCCCTTTTTCCTCCCCATTGCCCCTCTCCACCCAGTTCTCGCCCCACTCCAGGCCTTTACCACATTATTGTCTGTGTCCATAGGTAATGCATAGATGCATATAAGATCTTTGGTTAATCTCAGAGTTCTTTCTATATCCTTTTTCGATGACTTGCCCCCATGCACCTGTCTTCTAAATATCAGAGTGGACTAACCGGTTTGGCTCAGTGGAAAGGGCGTCAGCCTGCGACTCAAGGGTCCCAGGTTCAATTCCAGTCAGGGGCATGTACCTTGGTTGCAGGCACATCCCCAGTAGGGAGTGTGCAGGAGGCAGCTGATCAATATTTCTCTCTCATTGATGTTTCTGACTCTCTGTCCCTCTCCCTTCCTCTCTGTAAAAAATCCATAAAATATATTTAAAAAAATAAATATCAGAGTGGCTCAAGGTCAGTTCTTTCAGTTCTTCTCTTATCTAGCTATACTCATTTCCTTTTGCTCTCATCCAGTCTCAAGACATTAGACTGCAAGCACTGATGACACTAAAAGTTTTTTAGTTTATCTTTTTGTTGAAGGTATTACAGATGTTCCCTTTCTTTCCCCATTGAACCCCACCACCACCTCTCTCCCCCCACTTCCCCAGGCCTTCACCACACTATTTTCTGTCCATGGATTATGCATATATGCATATAAGTTCTTTGGTTGACACTACAACTTTTATCTCCCATCCAAAATTCTCTTCTGAGTTCAGAAACCTATGCCCAATGACCTATATGCAATCTCTCCTTAAGATATCTCACAGGCCTATTAAGCTTAATATATCCAAAACTTAGTTTCTCATGTCCAATATCTCCCACCTCCAAGTCAGCTCATCCTATAGTCTTTTTAAATCATTAAATGGTAGGATACCCAGATACTCCAGTTTTGCCTGTTTCCTCAGGATAATTATTAATAGAATTTTAACCTTCAAGAGTAACTTTTTACATTTCAAAAACCATGATATACGACATGCTCACATGTTAATGACATCCAAGCAAGGGAATTTTTTAGCCACATTCAGTGACAGGTCATAATCATCCTTCTTGCATTAATTCTTACTTAAATCTAAACTACCCATGCCCCTGTTTTAGTATAGAATCTGCTTTCAGAAACTTACTGAGTCATCACTACTCAGGTTTTTTTCAACATATGTAGTCTACTTCAATTCAGCATTCCTCTTTTTAATTTATTTTTCAGTTTAAAAGTTCTATTTTCAGTTCACTTTTAGGTCAGATATTTTTTACGTCATTTACTGCTGCACATCTTTTAGAGCTGGATTAGGGAAATACAGTCTATAGTAATATGTAGGTGCCCATTGGGTGATTCCCTTCTAAACTATGAGGCCATTTTGCTTTTTGGTTATTACCTTATTAGGTTTGAGTTTTTATTTATTCATATATAACTCTTACAGTCTTCCCCATACAAAGTCTATGGACCCTGAAGAGTCCACATGTTACCCCTGAAGTTGTTGTGTTTGTGTTTTAATTTTTAAATATTTTGTGTTTTTACATATATGTAAGTACATTCTGGATCATTAGAATGAGCTGATTACAGCCAGGTACTGTTTAGATTTTGGTGCATATTTTATTGCTACATGAGACCAATAAGCATAAGGACCTAATCTCTAGTTTCATGTTATACAATAAAATAATGTAGAAACACATTCAATCAATGTTGAAGATCCATGAAAAGTTGCATTTTCAATCCTCTATGCAATTTTTAGTGTCTTGGGAATGTCTTCAAATTTCTTTTTTTATAAAATATATTTTATTGATTTTTTGCAGAGAGGAAGGGAGAGAGATAGAGAATCAGAAACATCGATGAGAGAGAAACATCGACCAGCTGCCTCCTGCACATCTCCCACTGGGGACGTGCCCGCAACCATTTCTTAGTTAATATCCAATAAGACTTAGTCAAATGAATAAATGAGTGATACTTCTTTAAATTGGTTATTTATTCAAATATGCCAAAAATAGCTCTAGATTTTTTTTCTCATCCAGTTGTTTTTGAAGACTAGTGTTTCTTATACAGTGTGGAAACAGTCTAACATGAGACAAGAGACGGATCCATCAGTAATTAAATGACCAAAAACAGGAGACAGCCTATTGGAACCACAAGGAGATATTTTCCAGTGACTTCTGTCTAAGATTTACTCTAATGAAAAAAATTGGTAGTTTATTCCAGAACTTCATCGAAAATATGCTGAAATATTATCAGTGGCTAACTTATTCACTGTGAGGGTATAGCTTTATAGTTCCTGGATCTTGATAAATGGCAGAAACTGATAAAGGAAAGATTTTTTTAAAAAGAATACTTCTTATTTTAACTTTGAAAACTTGTATGAGTCATTCTCTCTGTGTGAAGAGGACCTGCACTCTCTTGGGTGTGCCAATGGTTATATAATTGTCTGAGAGCTGAGTTATTAAAAACTATGCCATACAGAGAGGGGTCAAAATTACTGCAAATGTCAAAGAAGATCTTTGCTGAAATTTACTCTTGAGCACTATCAGTTTGTCATTTTTTAAAAAAGTGTACATATTTAACTGACTAAATTTATTGCTACAAAACAAGGCTAAAAACATACATTTCCTGGGTAGTTTAATAGCTGATACCTGACATATTTAATAAAATATTTCAAGCATTCTAGATATATAACTATATGGCAAATCAAGATGCTTAACAAAATATTTTTTAACATACCTGATAAGGAATTACATGGCAAATTAAGATGCTCCACATGGCTGTTGCCCTTTTAGCTGGCAGGGGCTGATGAGCTGTGTAATTAGATAAGTGTTCCCACCAATGCCAGGGGTGCAGTAGTGTTTTTCATCTTTCCCATTATTGTACACTTAGCTGCAAAGCATACACTCATTTGGAATTCTAAGCACTTATGATTGATTCGCAATGTCAGTAAAATTTACAGACTATGCATTCCAAAAGATAAGAGGGAATTAATGTCTTAGGAAAAGTTTTTAGCATGGCTTCTCTTGCCAACAGTAATTTTATTATTAGCATTAGTGTGCTTAAGTGTACAGAAGCAAGTAAACATGAATGAATGTAATACAAATTGAACTGCTGGGAATATTATTTTCCCATAAGTTTGCCCTGGGTTTATAAGTAATAGTTATGATATATACTTTGCAGTATATTCTAACTTTTGTAAGAGATGTCAAAATCATGTTCAAAATGCTGTATCACATGTTGTCAGATATTCTCTTTGGATATGCCGTGTGTGTGTGTGTGTGTGTGTGTGTTTCTGAGCAACACACATAGATTTAAATCAAATGAAAGTCAATAAAAACAATGAAAAAAGTTTGAAGTAAATTTTGAAGATGAGACATCTAATAAGAAATAATCTGAGATTTTTCATAATCTATTTTAGCTTTATTACAAATTTTACATACATTATACACTTGATCTTAGCCAAAAGGCCGAGAAGCGATACAAATTTTACATACATTATAATAAAGGTTATTCACACAGTTGAGAAAGTATATTTATAAAATCTAATTGATAGTTTTGACAGATATAAGATGTCTCCCACTTTTACTTAAATCACAATATGGACAAAACAATAGATAAAATAGATATTATTTATGGTGGTTATATATTAGTGACAGCAAAAATCAATATTTTAAAGTTTGGGTTTAACTAAGCTCTAGAGGACTTTGCTTTTCAAAATAATTAAATTAAGCTTTTAGATTATTCTTTCATTCATGATTTATAAAAGGGAAATTTATTTGAAGGGCCAGGTGAGTTTTTCAAATAAATATTTAGAATTTCAGAAAGGCACATTTTTATATTTATTTTTATTTATTTCAGAGAGGGAGAGAGAGAAACATCAATGAGAAAGAGTCATTGATTGACTACCTCTTGCATGTCTCACACTGGGGATTGAACGGCAATCTAGGCATGTGCCCTGACCGGGAATCGAATGGTGACCTCCTGGTTCATAGGTCAATGCTCAACCACTAGCCACGCCGGCCAGGCTAACCATATTCCTCATGCTGTACTTTACAGCCCCCTAATTTTATAACTGGCTATTTTACTTCATAATACCTTTTAATACATCCCTCTAAAACCCCTCCCATCTGGTAGCTATCAATTTGTTTTCTGTATTTATTAATTTGTTTCTGTTGGGTAATTATGTTTTTTAGATTCCACATATGTTAATTTTTATATTAAAAACCCCCCACTAGTTTGATATTAATTGCTGATTATTCTGTGACATCTACTGGACTAAATAGTTAAAGCTCTGTTCTGCCTAGTCTCTGCTCTGGATGTTCTTTTTTTTTTCTTTTCTTAAATATATTTCATTGATTTTCCACAGAGGAAGGGAGAGAGCTAGAGAGTCAGAAACATCAATGAGAGAGAAACATCGACCAGCTGCCTCCTGCACATCTCCCACTGGGGATGTACCCAGATACATGCTCTTATCCGGAATCGAACCTGGGACCTTTCAGGCCGCAGGCTGACGCTCTATCCACTGAGCCAAACCGGTTTCGGCTAGATGTTCTTGATTTACTTGTTCTTTAATCCTGTGCAGAGGGTCCCTTTTCCTAGCAGTGTCTCAAGTTCTTCATGGGCTGGAATTGGTGTAGCAGATAAGCACAGTCAGATGGGGGATAAATTTTATCTCTACAGTTATTATGGAATCTTAGTTTTTTAATCTATAAAATTCACACCTAATTGTCCAATGTAAGTCACCAGAACCCTAGGCAAAGAATTGTGCTTAGCAAATATTAGTTACTCTAGCAATGAAGCTGTGAATCAAGGAATTTCTTGTAAATTTGGAGATTTCTGAGTCGTCTTTTGGCACTTAATTACTCTTCCCTTTATGGTTTGTGAAAGTTTGTGAAAAACCACGTTGGCTGCCCAGAAGGGGTTTAACATCGTGTTGCAGGAAACAAACTCTTTGCTCATGTGGAAACCATCTCCTTCTCTTTCTGACCTCTGTATTTACTGAAATGCTGACAGCTCTATAGCACATCTGATGCTGCTCTGTGTAAACTGGCTGATTGTAATCCATTTGGCTACAGAGCACAACTTAAAGCGTTTTTATAGCTCACATTGAGAATGTTTTCACTGAATCCTTGTACAACATGAGCCATATAAGAGGTCCCTATGAGTTCATCGAGAGGTTGCTGCTACCCCCTGTGTCATTTTTTTTTTTTTAGTTCTACACATGAACTATAATTCTTTACTTCTGGACATTTAAAAAATAAAGCTTAGACTTTAGATTGGAGCTTGGACTTTAGATTCAGAACCCTTAAGTTCAAAATTCAGCCCTGCCACTTATCTTTTTGACCTTATACAAATCACTTTTATTTTTTAAGAATCCATTCCCCATATATAAAATAAGAATAATATAGCAGGGTAGTTGAAGGGACTACATGATATGGTATATAGTAAATATTTGACCCAGTGCATGTTAAAGAGTAAAATCAACAATTAATGTTAAACTATTATTTTATTATTAAATATAAAATTAAATTTTCCTCACTTAACTTACCTTTAGTTTATTAACTAATGTACAACACTAAAAGGGGGAATTTGATGATAAACTTACCTCATGTTTTTTTGAGATCCAGACATCACCATCGAAAAAGAGGTTATTTTGAATATTGTTGTTAAACAGTATGTTGGTAATATTTTCAAATGTGAAAATTACTCAGTTTTACTCAAATATACATTTAATTCTAATTTATCTTTAATTCTAGATTTAAGCATACATGTTTCATTTAGGGAGAACAACGACATGAATTACTTTTGGTAGATTTTAAAAAGAATTTCTCATGAAGAAATAACAAAAGAATGTCTGGACATCTGGTAAAATTTTAAGTCTACAGCACATAATTTAAACGTTTTTCTACAGGGATCTATAAAATTCGCCATGCACATCCTCAATCCTCCCATTTCTCATGCATAATGGATCGGTAACTTTCTTAAAATCTGCTGCATTAAGGACAGAATAAGTGAGTCATAGCCCATAATGTACTTTTAAAAATCTAGGCTTTTCTTTTATGTTAGGAACCCCCCACCCCCATCCCAGACAGGTTCATTCTTTTATACTTCTAGAAAATCATGAAGGTATGGGTTAAGATTTTGTGGTTTTGTATCTTTGGCTTGTTTGTACAAGAAAGCACAAGAAGGAATTGCAGATGAGGAATATGAAATCTGTAAAGAAGTACTAGAAGTAGAGAGATTTCAAGTGTTATAATCTGTAAATCCCTGATTTATGAATTTCATTGGTTAGGGAAAAATCTAAAAAAAAATCAATATAAAGAATTGCTGATTTTATTATTTTGATTAACCTCTTGTTTTTAGCATTTGTTTCTGTTAATGATTAAAGTTTCAATTTCAAACTCAGTGCACTGTGAGAGGTGGTATTTCAGATGGATCTGGAATAAGGATGGCAAAAGCAGGATGCCTCCTCATTGAAAGGTGGATATCAGCTGTGATTTGACATCAGGGATCTAGTCCCAACAAGCAACATTCACTTTTTCTACTGTGCACCTTTTTACTTATTTTCCACTAAAGGCCTGCTGCACAAAAATTCATGCACTTGGGGGGGTCCCTCAGCTTAGCCTGCACCCTCTCGCAGTCCGGGAACTCTCAGGGGATGTCCACCTGCTGGCTTAGGCTCCCTCCCTGGGGAAGCTGGCCTAAGCTGGCAGTCATACATCCTTAGTGCTGCTGTGAAAGCAGGAGAGGCTCCCGCCAATGTCTCTACGCTTGCAGCCATCAGCCCGGCTTGTGGCTGAGTGGAGCTCCCCCTATGGGAGTCCACTGACCATGACGGGGGCAGATCCTGCGTTGAGCATCTGCCCCCTGGTGGTCAGTGCGCATCATAGTGACTGGTCGCTCCACCGTTAGGGTCAACTTGCATATTACCTTTTTATTATATAGGATTCTTGTCTTTTATTATATGTTTGCTCTAATGCCATTGTTTCCAAGCACCTGTAGGACTTAGACTCATCATTCACCTTCACTTTTGCCTCCACAATGTTGATTATCTACCTTAGGTACCAGTCCCTCTTTCTAGGTCTAGAAACATATTAGCATTTCTCACATCTTTTTACTCTGCCTTCTGCTCAACCATCATTCGCTTCCATTTTGATTTAAATTTCTTGATGACATAGTCCATATACTCTATCCTCACTTAACTTACTTCCCATTTATTCCTCACATTATCAGAATCCAGAATCTCTTCTCATCTTCTTACCGAAATTGTTCTCTCATAGGTCAGTAAAATATCTTAAATACAATAACTAGTTAACTCTTCGTTAGTAGAAACATTATCTATATGGCCAAATTCTGAGTTACTTGAGACCAGGAACACTTTCCGATTTATTTTTGCAACTCGGTCACCTAAGAACAGTGTCTGGCACATAATAAACACTCAATAAACATTTATTGAATTATATACTCAAACTTCTTGATAAATAAAAATTTCTGACTCTCTGGGTTGGGAATAAAAACAAAATTGAAATTACCTTTTTAATATTCAATAGGTCCTGTGGAAAAAGTACTAAAATCTCTATTAGGAAGTGCAGAAACTTGTTAAGAGTAAATTTATATCTCTTGAGTGCATTTTTGTAGGCACTACATTATGGGATTTACACACATTGGGCTCATTTATACTCTACTTGGTATTCATAATTATGATTTTCATTTTTATACCTTAGAAACCTGAGACTCAGAGTTTAAGGAATGTGCTGAAGGTCACACAAGTTGGGATCAGCAGCGGTAGGATTTGAGCCCACATCTGATTGGTTCTAACATAGGTGTTCTTTCCACTCTCCTATTCCAACATGTTTAGTATCATGTCAGCAGCTCTCCAACTTGGGCACGAGTGCTCCTGAGGTATCCGAAGACTTTCCAAGAGTTTCATTGACGTGGAGAGTTTTAGGGACTTAGTTTCTGGTCAGGGGTATTATGTGGGTTCTGTTTTCCACTTCTCCTCTCACATCTACCATTCTTTAACTTTAAAGAGAAGACATTCTATTCCCTAATATTGCCATGCAATATTGTCCCAAAGAAAGAGAAAGAGAGACACAACAAAACAAAACAAAAAAAGCAACTTCATGGAGACAAAGAAAAAGATCAGTGTCTGAAAAGTGCTCTTTATCACGGTGCCGTCTGTGTGTCTGTCAGTTTTATAATTTTCATGGAAGAGAAATTTCAATTCAAGGTTAAATTTCAATTAAAGGTTTCAAATTTAATTCTGATGAATCAGTGTTAAATCTACAAACCTGAGAAAATTAAGTTTAATTAACCTATAAGTTAAAAAAATATAAAAAATAATATTCTATATTTTCTTTAACATTTTTTTCCTACCTGTAGGTGAAACTATTTCTTTACCATTTTAAAAAAAATCATGGGCAAAAGTCTTTTGCCCACTGTCACTCCTCATCACTCTTCTTTTCATTTATTAATTCATATTAGATTTTTATTAATTTAACAATGACTAATGTACCTTTGGTAAGCCACACCCTAAAGTGGCCAACTTTCTCTCTCCTTTTATTTTTTTTCTATTTTTGCTAAGTTCTGTCTCATTCTAACAACAAGTAATATTTATTCATGAATTCATCAACCAGTTAGAAAGAAGCTCTATCCATGTTATTAAACACTGTATTCCTCAAAAATTGTACTTTTAATGTATTAACTGTCAACATGTGCTTTGTACTTACAGTGTTTTGGTCAATTGTATAACAAAAATATTTGAAAAAATAAATCTGAAGAAACTGTTTTAAGTCGTAGAGCCTGAAGTGGTAGAAAACTATATAAAAAAGTTCAAATACAGCAAAGCGTGTTGAGTGATTTAAGTGTAAAGATATATTCTTACAATAGGGTAATCATTATGTGGAGAAAGTTGAATGGAAATATGACTTTGCATAGAGAAAGGAAAGAGGTCAAATAGTAACAAAAAATTTGACCATTAAAAATGAATAATGATTGGTGTTAAAACACTACAGTACATGTTGCATGGGATAAATTAAAGTGGTGAAAGAGTTTTATTTTTAAATATCTAAATTTAAACCGCATTAGAAATTACTACATTTATAACTATTTAAACTTTGGAGAAATACCGATGTTAATTTATAAATGTTCCAGGGGAGGAGAAATGTTTTAAGAATTCTTTTAGGAGCTATTCAAGCCAAAAGCTGGAAGACAACTTTGTAAAAGTGATAGAATGTGGTGGGGAGGACCCTGAGTATACAGAGGAAACTGAAATTCCTGGCAGCTTCTGAATTCCCTGAGGGCTCACTAACCCTGTGAATCTAGACAGGTTACTAAACTTCTCTGGGTCTCAGCTGATCTACTAAGTGGGGGAACCACACCTACCTCACAGTCTGCTGGAGGAAGGGATTTAATCTGTGAGATGCAATTAACAGTCTTGGCTCACAGAACCATCGCAATAAATAACGACTGCTAATAGATTTATTGATATTTATTGTTGTTTTAATGACCAGGGCCTGCCAATTTGCAGTGAATTTGCAGATCTGTGTCAGCTCTCCACTGTCAGAATTTCCTTCGCTTAGCAGGGGCACCAATGTGGACCTTTAGCTTAGTGGGCCTAGGGCCAATGTTTGGAGATGGGAAGGAAGATCAGTGGTGAGGTGGTTACAGTAAAGCCCGGGCAATTTTTTTAAACGAGAAACACATTGTGGGGCGAGGCAGAAGCTGTGGAGCCTTCCTTACAGGTTTCATCTCAAACACTTCTCATAGTTCGTTATCGCCTATGCTGACCTGGTATTATCCCCAGTTTATAAACCAGGGCATTGCCACTTGGAGAGGCTAACCGATCACACGGTGAATAAAAGGGAAGCTGCGATTGCTTCAGAGTCCACCTCCTGATGCTGCTGGCCCCGTGCCAGCCACTTCACTGCCAGCGTGACCCGCCGGCTGAGTGGAGTCACACGCTTCGCACACATAGCTGTCCCCTGGTCCGCAGATAATTCCTAAGCCTTCTAAGTACAATCTGTTCTTGCTCGGAGTTCTTTTGAAACCTTCCGTGCTCTGTCCAGGCAGCGTTTCTCTCTCCATTTTGCTAAGTTTTTGTTTGTTTGTTTTTTTGTCAAATGACACTAATTTAAAACTCTCAATTTTAAAAAAAGCATACCTATTATCTAGAAGGTTGCATTTTATAGACTCAGAGGCATTTAGTGTCTTTTAAAGGAAACCAGAATAACCTCCAAATCCCTATTGCCTTTCCAATCTGTTACTATTGAACTAGAGGACCTTCATTCATATGTGAATCAAGGAAATGATGTGGCATTTACTCAACATTTCATTTTTTCTTCATTCTTTTTACTTCCCAGCTGTTCAATGTACTTCCCTTTTTGTCCAGACTATACCAGTTCTACCAGTCTTGGCAGAGGAGGGATATCTATTGCAAAAGAAAAATGGAACCCTCTCGTTATTTTCTTAAAATTCACCTAAGTTATATTTCCAGGGATTCTGGCCTTTCACGCTGAAGTGATGGTGGTTGCTAGAGGATTCATGCATTTTTCTCTTTGAGATACATCTGTACATTAAAAATATGTTACATTTATAACTTATTCTGATTGTAATAATAATGCACTTTAACTAAAAAAACTAGGGTAAATTTGAGAAATACAATTTTCTTCCTTTTTATTTTTATGTTTATTTCCATTGAACAAAACTAGAATAATGTTGTTTATACAGTGTTAATTTTAATATTTCTACTTAATATTTTAGTAATAATTTTAAAAGAATATGAAAGGAAGAATCCTGTAGGAAAATATTAATAAATTTGGCCATCTAAAATTAAAAGTTTTAGAATAGAAAACATGTTATGAATATGTAAAAATACAAGTAAATATCAGAAAACATCTGAAATCTATGATAGGTAAAAGAACAAAAAGCCAAATAGATGAAGAGCTACCACAAACAAATAAAGTTAATAACCTAATTCAAAACATTCAAAGATCATAGGCAATCAATTCATAATAGAACCACATCCTAACAATATTGCATATTTCCTATCTTTTAAATAATTTTCAATCAGGCTTAAAAAATACATCATTTAATTTGTGATTCTCTAATTTTTAGTGTTAGGTCACCTTTTAATATAACCTTTACAAAAAAGAATTACATCAGTGATTGGAATTTCAGAATAAATGCAGAAAAACTATTTGTTGATGATAACTTTTAATTATACTCTGTGGGTAGCTAACTGCTGCCTACTAGCTGGAAGTTCCCTGTCAGGATCCATTCCTTTTCATCCCCAGCATCTAGTTCAGACAGAGTATGGGGATCATATATCCAGTACTTATTTTTGAAAGAAAATGCAAAAAAAACCTGGTGTCTTTGAGGCTTTTGGAATCTCTCGTTCCATTAGTATTATATAAACTAAAGTGCAAAAAAAAAAAACCCCAAAACCTGGTGTCTTTGAGGCTTTCGGAATCTCTCATTCCATTAGTATTATATAAACTAAAGTATGTGTTTAAAAAATATTAAATGTAATGGTGTCACCATGGAAATAGTTGCTGTTTTACTCTTTGCTCAAGGGAATTTAACTTTAGCACATGATACATAGGAGTATGATCAGCATTGTATGGAAGTGGGGCACAGAACATGATGTTGCTTAAAGTTTATCTAATTAGATTTTTTTCTAAGCCATTGGAAGTAATCTGTAAAAGGAAACTTGGGAATAAAACAATTATGAAATAAGACAGAGTACAAAAAGAATACTGGAAAGAGAGAGAATGCAGAATTAATTTAAGAGTGAGATACATTTTAGCCAACTAAGCAAAAGGAAAGAGCTAAAGATGAGAAGTATAACTAATGAGTTGTACAATTTTGGCATCTATTCTGCTAGATAAACTCATTCAGCACATTCATGTCTCTTTGGACCCAGGTCCTGGGGTCACAGATGTTCTTGGAAGCCGGTGGGTGAGAGCTGGGAGAGAACCCAAATATGACGGCATTGGCTGATGTGATGTTACCTCTGTGTCAAAGGTGATGGCTAGTGCTGAGGTACAGCCATTATGTTGCTGAAGCCTTCTTAGGAAATTTGTGATTAATTTTAGGATGATTTGGAAAAGAAAGCGTAACTCCTCACTTCTTTCCATGTGGGTTGCACATAGTGACTTCCTCTCAAAAAAGTATGAAAAGAGAGAAAAAGTAATTTTATAGTGGAGAATCTTGACAAACTATGTTAGCTATACAGTTGAGGTTAGCATCAAACGTGGTAAGTCATGTTGATAGTATGTACCCTTGATATGTGATGAAAATTGCACTTTACTTCTGTGTTCTTCCTCCTAATTTCGGTTTTACCTTAGAGAAAATATCAGACAAATCTCAATTTAGAGACCTTCTAAAAAATACCTGACTACTGAACTCAAAATGGTCAAGGTCATCAAAAACAAGGAAATAGATAATAGAATCTCCCACCTTTGGGATTGGCACTCTTGCTGCAGAAGATGAGGGCTAATTGTGACACTGTTTTAAAAATACAAGTTTGAAAAATGTGAAAGAAATAAAATCTAAAAAAAAAAAAAAAATCAAACTTGCAGTCACTCCTATAAATAGGGAATTGCTGGCAATTTCACAGTGGTGTTTACCTGTTTTATTATCTAACATTATCTGAACCTAATTTTTATTTGTCAGTAAAAAATGTCACGTGTCCTTAATAACATTTGCTTTTTCTAGCAAAGTCATATTTTCTGGTACTATGTGATTCTGGAAGACAACATAAATTTTACTTCATCTGGTGATTGTTTATTTTTCTTTACAACTAAGGCACAAGTAGAAGTCTAATATTCTAAGTAAGTTTTCTATTAATAAGTATTAAACCAATATAGTCAAGATATTTTTTAAAGACAGAAACTTCTCATATAAGTTCTTCCTCTCACTGTGCCTCTGGGGGTACTAACATCACTCCCTGATGAAAACTTGCAATGTTTCACTCTGCGATGTTATGTGGAGGAGCCATTAATCAGGCTACTGTTGATTTAGTTGCATGCGCTGGCCACAGTGTAATGTATCACCACAAGCCGTGCTGTGGTCCCCTTTCCTGTTGTTTCATGGTTGTTTCCTTGCCCCTGACAACATGGTGATTGGTTCCTTATTTTCTCTAGTATAAAAGTGGCAGTGTTTTTATTGCCAATACTTTGGTATTTTATAGACAATATTGAGAATGAACATAAGGCTAACAAAAACTTGAAAAAACATTGTTTTGTTAAAAAATGTTAAAAAATCAGAATAATAAGTTGTGATATAAACTATTAATATATTTCATCACTGTTCTTGACATTAAACTCCTCAATTAGGAATTACCAAATTACCATTGCTACACTTCTGTTATTACGTGTATGTTTAACATAGAAAGAACATAGGATACAGATTTATCCCATTGATTGTATTAACTGATAATTCAAAACCACATATACTTGTAGTTAATAATTTTTATCTTTAGGGGCGTATATTTTGAAAGGAAGATCTTAAAGCTCATTTTACATTTGGGAAGATCAATTGGAACTATCAAGAAAATTAATGAACAAAATTATTTGATCAAAACATAATGAATAATGAGTTAAAATTAAACAATCCTGTATAATAAAAGGATAATATGCAAATTGACCCTAACAGCAG
Source organism: Myotis davidii (assembly GCF_000327345.1). NCBI lineage: Eukaryota > Metazoa > Chordata > Mammalia > Chiroptera > Vespertilionidae > Myotis > Myotis davidii. The sequence goes on along the minus strand of NW_006383010.1, from coordinate 3,163,563 downwards.
AAGAACTGAGAACGACCAGTCACTATGACACACACTGACCACCAGGGGGCAGATGCTCAATGCAGGAGCTGCCCCCTGGTAGTCAGTGCGCTCCCACAGGGGGAGCTCTGCTCAGCCACAAGCCGGGCTGAACACTGTGAGTTCAGCAGTGGCAGGAGAGGCAGTGCTAAGGATGTCTGACTGTGACGTAGGCCTCTAAGCCATCACTTGGACATCTCCTGAGGATTCCTGGACTGCTAAAGGGTACAGGCCAGGCTGAGGGATTCCCTGCACCCCCCGAATGCACGAATGTCGTACATTGGGCCTCTAGTTACATTATAAATTCCTTAACAACTGACACTGTGTGACTGTTTATTCACATTGGACCAGAGTGCACAGAAAGATTTCAGTACTTCTAAAAATTTTGGTAGAATAAATTAATATGTTTTTAGGCTTTTAGGCTATCCTATGACCAAACACCATGCCCCATCCTGCACTATATAACAATGCACTATAAAGCTCCAAAAATGATCCTTTTTTCTTAACTGTAAGGGAGTTTTTTAAAAAACCAATTTATACTGTTTTAATGCCTAATACTGAGTCAACTGTACTAGCTCTTCCCCCCAACATAGGAAGATATTTCTATAACCAGAGAAGGTTATCTGAAAAGAATGTGTCACTAAGATGGACATTCAAGCACAAGGACAACTTTTTGAGAGAGATATAGTAGCAGAAAAATACATTTTAGCACTCTGAGCAGTATACCGCCTGCATGACCATCAGTGTGCTTGTACTTAAATACTGAGCGATGATGTTTTCTAATCCAACTCACTGATATTTTTTTTTTT
>NW_006383010.1:3160578-3162392 GCF_000327345.1 Myotis davidii | reverse complement strand
TATAAATTTGGATTACTACAAACTCAGTCTTAAATGAAACATTGTAGCTACTCAATAATATAAGAATAAATTGTGGCATCAAAAAAATAGACATGCTCCGGATGGCTTTGATCAGGACAGAATACAATAGAAACTTCCCTTCTCTTGTCCTTGACACAACTTCTCTTAATGCAGCCTAAAGCTGTCTCTACTATTTTAGCAACTAAGTCATGCTGCAAGTTCATTCTGACCTTGCAGTCAACTCTAACTGCCAAATCCTTTCACATGAATTGCTGCTAATCCTGTATGTGCGAGGTTAATTTTTTTTTTTAACACAAATGTAGAACCTCGTGTTTCTAGCTTTTCAATTTATCCTTATTTTTTCTGGCTCATGCTGTCAGCCTGTTGAGAATATTTTGAGTTCTGATTTCAACATCTCCTCTATTAACTCTCTCTTCTAGTCTTATATCATCTACAACACCAATAGTCAAGTCTTCTCTTTCTTCATCCAAGTGTTCGCCAAATGTCGAACATTTGCCTGGCCAAGGGTGGAGGCGTGGGCGCGACAGCAGAAATGCATCCTCCTAAATGACAGCAGTCCAAGCATCAGCGCTTGTTTGTTACAGTCAGTCCGTCAGATGTGGCTACATATAATTATTATCACCAGATTCAGGAATCTGTCGCTCTTGGAATATCAGGAGAGATTTTATGAAGTGTCTTGCAGAAGTCACAATGTCCTACATAATAAATTGTGGTTTTTTAAAAACTACTTTACCAAATTCCTTGAAAATGTTATATTTATTAAATACCAGTTTTGTCAACCTCCTAGGGGAAAGTCTTTCTGAGAACCAATGAGTGAACAATGTTAATTGAAGAATAAGCTTGACTTGTTTAGGGACATAAGGGAAGCTGGGAGGATTCTGGTGATATCAGTCAATATGGAGATCTGAGCAAGGAATATTCCTAAGGATAAAAAATGTTATTTAACAATAACAAAACGGTCAATTCATCAAGAAGACATAACTATCCTAAATATGTAGGCACATAATAGAACTTCAAAATACATGACATTAAGAAATAAAGGAGAAACAGACAAATGTACAATTATAGTAACGAATTCATACACTTCTTCCTCAATGAAAGAACGAGTAGAGAGAAAAACAAGGTTAGAAAAGACCTGAAAAACACTACTAATTTAATCTAAATGACATCAACTAATCCACCCAACAATACCATAATACACTTTTTTTTTCAAGTACATGTGAAACATTTGCTATAGTAGAATAAGTTCTGAGTCAGCAAACAAGTCTTAATAAACTTTAAAGGATTCAAGTCATATAAATTATGCTTTTTGACCACCATTGAATTAAAATAGAAATCAATAAGATATCTAGATCTCCTAATATTTGTAAATAAAGAATACATGTATGAATAGCCCATGAATCAAAGAAGATATTACAAAGCAAATTAGAAAACATTCTGAGCATTTTAAAACAATATATTTTTAATGCCGAAACCGGTTTGGCTCAGTGGATAGAGCATCAGCCTGCGGACTGAAAGGTCCCGGGTTCAATTCCGGTCAAGGGCATGTACCTGGGTTGTGGGCACTTCCCCAGTGGGGGTGTGCAGGAGGCAGCTCATCGATGTTTCTCTCTCATCGATGTTTCTAGCTCTCTCTCTCTCCCTTCCTCTCTGTAAAAAAAATCAATAAAATATAAAATAAAATAAAAATCCTCACCCAAGGATATGTTATTGATTTTTAGAGAGAAAAGAGACAGAGAGAGAGAGAGAGAGAGAGAGAGAGAGAGAGACATCAATGTGAGAGGGAAACATTG
>NW_006383010.1:3131717-3151503 GCF_000327345.1 Myotis davidii | reverse complement strand
CACCACTTTGTTTTTTAGTTATATATATATATATATATTTGATTTTTTACAGAGAGGAAGGGAGAGAGATAAAGAGTTAGAAACATCGATGAGAGAGACACATTGATCAGCTGCCTCCTGCACACTCCCCACTGGGTATGTGCCCGCCACCAAGGTACATGCCCTTGACTGGAATCGAACCTGGGACCCTTGAGTCTGCAGGCAGACGCTCTATCCACTGAGCCAAACCGGTCAGGGCAATAAATTCTTTTTAAAATTGTGATATGCAGCTAAAACTGAAGAATGAAATCAGGAATTATTAAAATTAATGATCTTAGCTTCTTGTTAAAGAACTTGGAAAAACAAAATTCAATCTAAACTGAACAGAAAGGAAGAAATAATAGAGATAATAACAGAGATCAATAAAATAAAATACACAGGAAAACCATAAAAAATTTTAAGAAGACCAAAGGATCAATAAACTGAAACCTCAAACCAAACTAATCAGGGGAAAAGAGACACAGAGAAAATACCAATATCAGAAATGAGAGAATGAACATCATTTCAGGTCCTACAGACATTCACATGTTAATAAGGGACTATTACTACTAAGTTTATGAACAGAGATGAGGCAAATTATATGAAATGAGAATTTTCCTAAGACATAAAAGCTATGAAAGTTCATTCAAATGTGTTCTTCTTTGCCTTCAGCCTTATTTACTCCCATTGCAGAAGGGCTTCCATCTCATAGTGGTAGTGCTGGTATTTGTTTCTCTTTTCTCTCTTTCCTGAAATGCAGCTTTTTAAAATATATGTATTTCCATACCAAAAAGAAAAAAAAATCCAGAGAAAATTGCTGAATAACTTCTCCTTGGTCAGGCACCTCCTGTTTGGCAATTACAGTGGCCGTACCTGGGTCACATATACCCTTCTCAACCGTAGGCTGGAAACAATGATTGGCAGATTTACAACGATAGGACTAGAAGAGGACATCCCACAGAGAGAGAGACTAGTATCATCAAAGGAAATCGGGTAGATGTGTTTGCCTAGCAAAACCAACACATGTTCTAGGGGTATCTGTCATTAAGAGACTGCTGTGGGAAAGGTTAGGAGACACTATAAGGATCAAGTTTGAGCAATATCAGTTTAAAATTGAGTAGCGTACTTCAGTGTCTTGTTTCTCTAGTGAATACTAGAACTGAAAAGGGAATCTAACTTATTATCTTGTCCTTTAATAGGTAAACAATGGTGAACCTTAATAAAATAGAAGCCTTTGCTTAATTCATCCTAATAGGTAATTCAGAACACACAACAACAACAAACAAAACTAGAAACAAACCTGTATCCCTACATGCCCTCTCAAATAAATAAATGGTTATACATAAGTAGAATCCCATTCATTAAGCCACTGTCCCTAATCATTTTGGTTATTTACCAATACCTGGATCCCTTGTCAAATTTCTCAGTAATTTTTAGTTCCTGATTCACTGCTACTCTCTCCAATACTATTACTATTTTAATTCTTGGCCATTTTAGTAAACACGATGGTAACCTCTTCAGTACCTTACTTCTTGGATATGTGCATCAAGATTTGGTGGGTGCCAACTTCAGTATCCACTGAACGTGTTTTCTCAATGTTGCTTTAAAAAAAATCTTCTAAAAAAAACAAAAAAACTCTTCTGCATCCAGATAGTTAGCTATTCTCCATTTTGAAAGAGTCATTGCCTATCCATGAGATGGCTTTCTGAGCTCTTAGAAGATGTGCTTCTCTAAAGATGTTGAGGAATTTCTAATGTAATAGATAGTCCATAACTCCTAACAGGAGAAGAAAAACAGAAGCATGTATGTAGCATGAATAGGTTGCTTTTCACACACTATTACATGGAAGTTCAGAGATAGTAAGTCACTCTGTCTAGATCAGCTTTCTCAATCTCAACACTATTGACATTTGTAGCCAGATAATGTTGCTCTTTTATTTGTTTGTTTGTTTTTTAATGGCCTGGGGGTAAGGCAGAAAGGAAAGGGACAGGGAAAAGGCTAGGCTAGGGCCATGCTCCAGGGGGGGAGAGCACTCAGAGAATGTTGTTGTTGTTTTCCAGGGGAATTTCTTGGATAGTGTAAGATGTTTAGCAGATCTCCTGGCCTCTACCCACAAATAGCACACCACTCTACCATTTGTGACAAGTGAACATCTGTTGGTTATTGTCAAATGTCCTCCGTGTAACTAAACTGCCTAGAAGTTGATAGAGCCGCGACCAAAAGATCTTTTAGCTATTTATTAGGGGAAATGGAAATATATTTTATAAAATTATTTCCTGAACATGAAACAAATTCAGTGCACTTAAAACATACAGATACTAGGTATTTCTAAGAAACACTCCAGTGGCCGAAACCGGTTTGGCTCAGTGGATAGAGCGTCGGCCTGCGGACTGAAAGGTCCCAGGCTCGATTCCGGTCAGGGGCATGTACCTGGGTTGCGGGCCCATCTCCAGTGGGAAATGTGCAGGAGGCAGCTGATCGATGTTTCTGACTCTCTATCTCTCTCTCCCTTTCTCTCTGTGAAAAATCAATAAAATAAAAAAAGAAAGAAAGAAACACTCCAGTGATGTAGGTCTCTGAAAATACTGGCATGGTCCTCCAGCCCAAAGACAGATGCTCAGTAACTCTGCTGAAGCCTGCATCCAAATGTGCGTGTGTTTGTGTGTGTGTTGACTAAATAAACAATAGAATGGTATCTTTAAATAAATTATTTAAAGCTTTGTATACTCAGCCCAATGACAAGTTAGATTTCCCCCCAAAATTAAAAAATGTAATTCCCGTTTGTAGTAAAGGAGAATATGAAAGAATCCCCGGAGAAAAGGCAATGACCGGACCATTCAGGCCAGCCCAAATAAACACTTTTATTTCCTCTCCTTTTCTAAAACAAACACAAGTCAACCAAAAGTTTATCTTTTCTTCATTTGGAATTCTATTGTGGTGCTCACATCACACAGAAAAAGTGAAATGTTAGTGAACAAGCGTGCCTCAGTAGGGGAACATAAGGCATTTATTACAAACGAATTCCAAATAATTAGTGGCGGAGATCATGAAATGTTCAGAGAGGGGAGGAGGGGGGCTGGATTTCAAACAGGAGGGGGTCTGAGTCATTAATGGGTAATCTGCACGACTTTTGTTAATCCCCTGGGGCTCCTGTTACAGGTGGTTCATATTTCTAAGCAGTGAAGTATGTGAGATGAATGGAAAATTTCGCCTTAACATTTTCCACTACCCAGCCTTAGCCTGAAAAAACCTATACCAGATCAGGCAGCTGGTTTATTATAACTTCTCATTCAGAGATGTATCGCCACTCAGTAGTCCCACCCCTTGTTACTCACCAGAGATTTTTCTTTCTACATTTCCCTGGTGTAGAATTTCTTTTAGAGTTTGCAGTTAATTTTTAATATAGACTAGACGTGTTATTTAGAAGTGTTATTCAAAGTGTTATTTAAAAGACTGGAGCCCTTGGGTCAATGTTCATATTTATAGGTCTGAGAAGGAGATTTCATATTTTAAAAGAAAAAAGTTACATACATATATTTTACACATGAAATGGCTCTAACCTCTGGCAATAGTTGTAGTAGAGATAAATGAGAAAAATATGGATTATTTTTTCTGTAACTACTATCAGAGTTTAAAAGGTGAACTTATCAACTGATTTAAAAGGTGAACTGAAAAAAGAAGTGTGTAGTGAAATAAATTTCTAATTTTATCCAAATTTTTTTTAAAAAAATATAATTTATATAAGGTAGATTGGCAAATATGCAAATACACAGAGAACCAGAAGCCAAAACAATCCAAAACACAAGTGATGTTTTGCCTGCCTCTGAACTAGCGAAAGAAAACATTACATTGGCACATTTATTTTTTCATGTTTAAATTATGCTCATATTTACTCCTGTGAGCTCCTAACACAGTCTCTGATTCTAGTAAAGTTGGTCTGCTTATTTGATTAAAATTCCAGGTTTCTCTCTCTCCCCCGTGCCTTCTTAACTTCTGATTCCTCCTTTCCAGAAGACATCCCATTCTCCCTTCCGCACAATTTATCCTATACAACTCTCCTGTTATTAATTAATCAAAAGCTATTCCTGCCAGTTTCTAAATATATTTAGATCTACAGCTTTGCTCAGTTCTCTAGAGATTTAAATGAGGGATAGCCTTGGCCATAGCTCTGGAATCATTAGAGGACCTCAAGGAGGTGAGATGCAAATTAAGCTTTAAAGATGTATGCAGCGCTGTATAGGAAAGGAAGAATATAAATGGCATTGATATGACTGTTCTTTATTTTGTTTGTCCCCCTTCTGTTGGTAACATTCATATTAAACTTTTTAAGATTTTCATTAAAAACTTGAAAAATGCAGTCAGGGCTTCCTTAGTGCTGTTAATACATGATTATGGTAGCAATTTGTGAACTATTAACTTCCACCTCTAATCTCTTTCCCCTAATGATCCATTCTCTCCATTGCCACTAAAATTCTTTTGCTGATATGCAGGTAGTATTATATCCCTCCTCTGCCTTAAAAAGTTCATTGGTCCTCCTTTGCCCATAGAATAAAGTCCAAACCCCTTAGCATGGCATGCAATTAAGCTTGTTCATGATTTTACCCCCACTCACTCTATAGCCTCATTTTCTGCAGTTCCCCAGCTCTTTCTCTGTACTCAAGGGCCCTAGCACTTGCAATTCCTCAAATATCCTTGATATTTCACATATCTCTAAAATAATAGCTAATGCTATTCTAAGGACATTATATAGCGTAACTCATTTAATCCCCAAGCAACTCTTTGAAATCAATACTATTATCCCCATTTTGCAGAAATAAAGAAACTGAAACACAGAGTGATAGAATAACTTATAGAAGTTCACTCCGATAGCATGTCTTGGTAGAACCAGGATTTGAACCCAAGCAATCTGGTCCCAGAGTTAGTGCTTTTTCCTCTTCCTTCCACCCCTGTCTGCCTGATGGTTCAATTCATTCTTTAAGATCTAGCTTCAGTTTCATTGTTTCCTTAAATTGGACTTTGATGTCCTGCTCCAGACTGAGTTAGTTACTGTCCTCTGGGCCACTACTATTCTCTATAAATTCTTCAGATATTACAGTTATAACACTGCTAGAGGCTTGGTGCATGAAATTCATGCACTGAGGCGGGTGGCGGGTGCTTAAGCCAGCAGTCCAACATCCTTAGTGCTGCCACAGAGGTGGGAGAGGCTCCTACCACCATCTCTGTGCTCACCAGCAGTGAGCCCGGCTTATGGAGTGCACTGACCACCAGGGGGCAGCTCCTGCATTGAGCATCTGTCCCCTGGTGGTCAGTGCATATCATAGTAACTGGTTGTTCTGCAGTTTGGTCAATTTGCATATTAGCCTTTTATTATATAGGATAGTTAATTCATTGTAATTAATTATTTATATGATTTCTCTTAATTCAGATCAGGTTCCAAATCTTATGTTTCTTTAACTGAGTCTATAGCACTGTATTTTATTTGATGAATAAATAAATAAATAGCTAAAGAATGCCTTTTAATTACTTAATGGTGGGTACATAGCCCTTTGCTGAATTCAGGGCCATCATAAAACTTCTAGAATAACTGGGTGGTAGAATGATGGGTGATTTTAATTCATTTTGGGGTTTTGTCGCTTATCTCACTTTTTCTTTAAAACAAAACAAAACACATACCACAAACTATTTTGATTGATTTATTTTTAATCTGGGGGATCTAAAGTAATAATAATAAATCTGTGCACATGAAACATTATACAGAATTTTGAAAAGATATTCTGTTTCCTTTTAAATGCAATTATATATCTTAGTCACGATGTATATTATATTAAAATTCAAATCAAATAGACAAAGCATTTCACTTTATTTTAAATACATGAAATATTATGTTACAGAAAAGTTATACCTTTATCTTCTACATTAGACCATTCAGTCAAGTGCAGCTGAGTATTCCAGGTAATGGCAACTTGGTGGACTTGATTGAGAAAAGGACTAACTTTGAATTATGATGCTAGCAGCTTCAACAACGGTTCCCTGTTTCAGATTGCCCACTGTGGGTGATTTTAGGATAAATAGTTTCTGGCTTAAAATGTATACAGCTTCATAGATCAAAGGCAACACTTTGAACTGCATCCAGAAACACCCTGGTAGCCAGTGTAAGCCGTAGTGCACAGGCACTAATATGATCCATCTGGCCGAGCTAGCAGGCTAGTGAGCTGCTGCTGCATTCTGTAGTAGCTGACGTGATCGAGCGGTTTTCCAGATAATCTGCCCGCCCCTCAACCCTCTACCCCCGCTCTATCACCCCCTTGTAATATGCTGGCAAACACAACAATTATGAGTGAGGCATTCTGAATAAAAAGGGAAGTTGGATTGTCTGTGTCAATCAGTGGAGAAAGAGATGGTCTGGGTTTTCATTATTATATCCATTTGTACCTTTTGCAGGATTGATTTAACATTAAATCATTGTGATACATGTTAGGTGTGTGTCTCTACACCAAAAAGTAAAAAATGGTTCATAGTCTAAGAAAAAAAACTGCATTTCTTTCTTGAGCTTAATTTTTGTCATTTGGTATTTTAGAAAAATGAGATAGTCCAAAGGTAGTTGATATTTACCACAAAAATTTAGCTATAGAGTTTAAATATTATGGCATTTCTAAGCTAATAAGAAATAAATTATCACTCCCTTTAGTAGACATCGCCAACATACTACATGAGTGCTCAGAATCAGTAAAATGTAAAATGCAGCCTATTTTAAGATTCCAGTTCCTCTTCCCACAGAAAAGGAATATTTGGGATTGCATAGTATATTGCTTTTTTCAAAAAAATTGTGTCAAGTTTTTCTAAGTTAAAGCAGAATATTTTTAAATGAGAAAGGCAATATATAAGTGACTACTTAAAAATATATATATGTATTAATTTTCATAAATTTTTTTGTAGAGTTTCCTCACATAAAAATTTAACTTCTTTCCCTTTTTTCTTTACGATGCCACTAAAAGGTATTAGTGAACCTGTGTGGTGAAGAATTTAATACTGTTCTATGGATTTTTAAATAACTGGATATACAAATCAATGCTTATAAACCAAAACAAGAAAAGAAAAAAGCAACAGATAAAGTTGGCAAAAGTGGGTTCACAGTTGTTTGTATGGAAAATAATACAATAATTAATAAATAACGATACAAGAATAAATTGTTTCATGTACTCACAACTGTAAACATACTTTGTCCCACCCTGTGTGTTTACTAGTTTGAGAAAAGCAGAAAGGAAAATAATGTCTTTTAAAATTGTCATGCTTTTTGTAATTCACCATATTTTAAAATAACCATTAAAGAAGAATGAAGGACCATAGGTGGGTTGTAATTAGCTGGGAGGGGTGGGTAGAATCCATCTCAGTTGTCCAACTCCATCAGGACTTTGTCACACTGCTATGCCTTCATTTTGCTCACCACGCATCCCCCAGCACCTGAAATGATGGAAATAACTCAGGTCTCCTGAGAAACTAGACAAAGGGGAAGGGTTTCATCCCCGCAAGGCAAAGAAGCAGGAGTCAAAGGAGGGTCTCACCTGGGTGTGCTGTGCCCTGGGGACCTAAACACCAGTGTCCTCTCTGGTTTTCATTCTAACACTTTTTTAAGGTTGAATTGTTCTCTATCCCTCAGCTGCAATTCAAATTCCAGTGCTAGGGGAGAGTGAAAGAAAATCAAAATCCCTGACAATGTATGAAAATAAAGTTCCTAGAAGGGTAGATGTTTCTTATTCAGTGGGGATAATGTTTACTCAACAGGAGACCTTCTGCCTATGATGTTACTCCCTTTCTCTTTATCCTAGTAAATTTCTGTTTATTCTTTAAAGCCTCACCTAAATGTACCTCCTTCTTGAAACCTCTTATTTTCCAGGGCCTAGCTATGCATTCCCTCCACTGAGTTTGCATTCAGTGTGGAGAGTCTAACACTCAGTTACAATTGTATAAATACCTACCCATTCTCCTAAAGTGTGAGCAACTTGCAAGCATTTTTAGCACTTGTCTGGGTCAGAATAGAAACTCCCTATTTACCTGTACGGAACACACGTGCTGTCTCACTACGGTTATCTATGCTTCCATGCAAATTCTCATAGATTTTTTTTTATTGTTTTGCACAGTTGGTAAAATCTGAGGAAGAATGAGAATTTGTACCGTTAGCAGTGTGATTCAACTGTGGTGTTCAGTTGACAAACCTGACCATAGTTCTATGTTGTGTCATTTTTTTTCAGCACATATATTTCACAGCACATATGGTTCCTATAGAGTGTGCATGGCATTGGTTTAAATGTTAAGGACATTTCTAATAAAAAGGTACCAAAACAGTACCTTGATAGTATGGTACAAATATAGTGGATTGACATTTGCCCAGTAAACCTCAAAAACAGTTTATTAGAATCTTGCTTTTCAGCCAGTCCCTAGTCTAAGAACTCCAGCAACTCTGACCCTAGTGTTAGATACCGCTTCAGTTCCACCTGAGGTTCTCTTACTTTCACTGTTTGTGAGGCCCTTGGCCGCCTGTCCCTCCCCAACCGATACTATGGCCACTAGTTCTGTGTGGGCTCCAATCGGGTTCCTGTTTGCTTGTGGCTGTCAGTGGGAGGTGCTGTAGACATACTCAGAGCCTGGGCACATGCAACTTGGAAGGGCAGGGGAGTGAATGGCCTATGGAGCCATTACATTAAGCTTTGGCTAATGAAAGATAGGAATAATTGAAAAAATTCTTACCTCTTAGATAGACTGCCCTGTGGTATAGTTGTTCATATGGTCTCTGTAATGACAATTTTGGAAAATCAAACACTAGTGCTATTTGACATCAAGCAGTGGCCAGTTGGTTTATGCACTTTATATTTGTTCTTGTTCCCTCCCTGCCTCACTCCTCTTTTTCTGAATTCCTGCTTCCCCGTGAATGCACTCCCTTCCCAATAAAGTATTCACACATGATATTTTGCACGAGGCTATTTTTTCTAGGGAATCCGGGCTATGATAGTGAACAAATATTTATTAAACATTTATTAGGAACTCATCGGTATGCTGAGTGCTGTAAGGGGTATAACATGAATACAGCACAATCTCTCCTCTTAAGGAAAGGATAATCAGATGGTGAAGTAACACAACTTCACATCCAGAGTCATAATGTAAGACAGTTATAAGCCAATGTGATTCCAAGGAGGAAGAATACTATCAAGAGAAATCCAGCTGTAACCGTTTGACTCAGTGGATAGAGCGTCGGCCTGTGGACTGAAAGGTCCCAGGTTCGATTCCCGTCAAGGGCAGGTACCTTGGTTGCAGGCACATCCCCAGTGCGGGGTGTGCAGGAGGCAGCTGATCGATATTTCTCACCCATCAGTGTTTCTAACTCTGTGCCCCTCTCCCTTCCTCTCTGTAAAAAATCAATAAAGTATATTTTTTAAAAAAGAGAGAAATCCAACTGGCTACTCAGGGGCATCTGGGTCCTAACATTTTTTCCTCCTCTCTTTAGAGCTGTGCATTTTAAGCCAGCTACCTAAATGTGGAAGGGCCTTTGTCTTCCCCAAACAACCAAAAAAGAAGGTTCCAAAGAGACAGGATGCAAAAACACCTGTCTCCCACCCTTGAAGCTTGGGTGTTTTCCCAGCAAGCACACCCAATAATAATCTGCTCATTTTGTAATTGACTCCAATGAATACCTGGTCTGTACATCATATTAGCATCCTAGTTTCATCTCAGCAAATATTGATTGACCACAAGGCATCCCTGTAGAGCTAGGACAGCCTTGGGATTCACCTGGGTCAACACCTGTACTTGTTATCTCAGCCTCAGGTCGATCACTGTCTCAAATTTTCACTTGCACTGGGATTAGTGATGGGGGATATATTGTCATCTGGAGAAAAACCAAAAAGGCCAATAAAAAAAAACAAATAAAAATGTTATTGCATATTCTTCAGCGATAAGGAGCCATGTAAGCACAGAGGAAGATTAAAAGAAGGGAAAACTTGGTCCTACCTTCAAATGGCTTTTAGTTTACTTTCCAGACACAACCCAACACTTACTTAGACATACATTCCTGTGTTGTTGTAGTAGTATTTTGCTTTCCTACCATGAATCTTAAGCTGTTATTATTTTTTTAATCATGTGTTTTACAATGTGCTTTTTTTTTCTTTTGTCAATGAAAAATGCTTTCAGTTCAGAGTCATGGAGTAATAATGCAGGCACATTTTTTCCAGGAGAGACCTGCATTAGGTTAATACCCTCTTCCCTAAAATATAATTTCATTAGACAGGCTTACAGATTGAGGTGGAGAGTTGGAGGGAGGGGGCTATACTATGAGTTTATTCATCCTACCCTGGGTTGCATATGAGGGAAACTTAAAGGGAAGAGTGAAATAAGAAAGAATCTAAATCTAAGGCTTTTATTTACAAAAAGTGAAAGAGACAGAAATGTTCTGTTTAAAGACTTTGACTGATAGTTACTCTATCATCGGCCTAAAGTATGAAAAAAATCATGTGTCTGGTTCCTTGCGTCTGTCCTGCTGTAGTAGTCCCCACTCCTCCGTCCCCCCACCTTGCTGCCAACATACTCCATTGAGCGTTGCATTTCTGAGATGTTAGAGGGTGGAGGATGCAGATGGAAGAGAGAGCTCATCTCTCGGGGCCATCATATGGTTAATGAGATGACAATGTGCCTGACAGCCCATAACACTTCTATTTATGGGGTTGAACTTACCCATAAATATTTGAACACTTTTGTTTAGAGCACAGAAAGTTTTATAAATGGAAATGATTGATAACAACATCTAGGCCCTTGCATCTGTACCTAGAGGAACGGAACCAGATTTCTTGAGTGTCATTGATAAAACACCCTTTCTGTGTCTCCTTGGGGGAGGGAGGGTCAGAAACAGGATGTCCCAGGTCCCATGCAGAACTCAGAGTTCTCAGGTCCTGCTTGAGGGAGAAATTGACATGACTCACATTGGGCTAGGTCAGTGGTCGGCAAACTCATTAGTCAACAGAGCCAAATATCAACAGCACAACGATTGAAATTTCTTTTGAGAGCCAAATTTTTTAAACGGAAACTATATAGGTAGGTACATTGTTATTAACTTAATTAGGGTACTCCTAAGGCTTAGGAAGAGCCACACTCAAGGGGCCAAAGAGCCGCATGTGGCTCGCGAGCCACAGTTAGCCAACCACTGGGCTAGGTGAATGAATTTGTCCTTAACTAGCAGCTGTGATGTTCAATTTAGGCTTGGGCTAGGAAAAGAAAGAGGACAGTAGTGATGCAGAGGAGGAGGAAGAGGAGAAGAAGGAGGAGGAAGAAAAGGATGATTCTGGAAATTAGTGTGATGCCACAGAGCCAGCTCTATGCTTCTCAGAGTGACTTCCCCTTCCCTGCATGCTGGTGACTGTTGAGTTAAGCATCTTAGAACTGTGCTTCTGTTAGAAGGCAAGAAGGTAAAGTGCAAAGGCCCAACCTTGGTGCCTGGTGGTGTCTCCAAACCTCCTGCCAGCACCTCCTGACTAGCTGATTAAAGCAAGGCCCTTCATGTTCCTGAACCACAATTTTTCTACCCACAGAATGGAATCACTTCATAGAGTTGTCCAGATGATCAGATTCTACATTGCTTGCAAAAATGATTTCCGATCCAAAAAGCATTAGCTACACGCAATTATAAGAATAACCTTCTAGGAAGGATGCACATTGATGACTTCAATGCATTTGGCAAAAGTGCTTTGAGAATATCCCCCGAGTCCCAGATAAAAAATGCAACCACATTGCCTTTCTGTGATTTGTGACCTAAGAGACTTGGGGGCATTGCATATGATAAAGAATAATTCTCCTTCCTACCTAATTGGGCCCTTAGGGTAGACATAAAAAGGTACTTCTCCTAAATTGTAGCTGACAGGTACTAAGGAGAGAAATTAACCGCATTTTAGATTTATAGTCCCATAATAACAGTATTATAACTGAAGTAACTAAAAAGTTTTGATTGTGAAATGTTTATGCGTTTGAAATGCTTAATGATCTTTCCTGCATAAAATGGAAAGGATATCAGCTCAGAGGAAAATAACAAAATGTCCAAAACGGAATGTGTGAAATATCTTTTGCAGGTGCACGGTCATTCATCCAAATATTTTTTCACTGGGAGATACTGAAGAATAATAAATGACCGTGAGCTGCCCAGTCACAGCTTCCTCACTTTACCCCGAATCAGGAGGAACTTGAGTCTTTGTTTGTTATTTAAAGTTACAGATTAAGAAAATAGCATAGGAGCTTTTTAGAAGGTAAAACGGACTCTCCTTTCTTGCAGAACTTCTTAAAGAAGTCTCAGAGATATTCATGCACTTCCCAAGTCTTATCATATTTTTTATTAAAATGATTTCAAAATGTTATTAATACTCAAATTTACTATAGATTACACTTTTCTGAAGATGTCCTGAGACCATCAATAAACTCCTTTCTTGAGACTTCTCTCTTACCCTGGAAAAAATTAGTCTGACTCATTGAAGGCCATGCCAGCCATCGCTTTATGGTTAGGAGGGTGGAGGAGCACTGCAAACATGAATATTTCTTCTGTCAGTGGGGACTCAGCCATGAGGGCAAGCTAACCTCACTTATTATTGCACTTTCCCTTCTCACACACATCCCAGGCCCAGTGGCCACGTTTCTCTGACTGCCCACTCCCTCTCGCCCCTCCTGTCATCACCTCCCTTCCCACTCCTGCCTAGGCTCTGACTTACTTTTCTCTTCCCATGAACTGCCTTCCACTCCTGCAGTCTCTTCCTCACTTGGTGAACTGAAAGCCAATAATTACTTTTTAGTAACTATTGAAAAAAATTATTGGACTTTTTTAAAAAAATAATTGGACAAGGGAAATGTTAGGGAAAAACTCAATGTATAGGAATAAATCTTGCTTGGAAGAATTTCAGTTGGCTTGACTGAGAGGCAAATTAGGTATTACTTTGAGTCCTTGAAATGACACTGCTTGGGTGACCATGGAAAGCAGAATGGGCCACTAAAGCAGGAAATTGGAGGTAGGGGGTGCATGTTGGTTGTTGGATTGTTCATGTTCTGGCCATAACACTCTGGTCAATTTTAAAGGAAACTTCCCTGGTGTGGGGAAGTTTAAAACTCAAGATGGAAAAAGGGATTTCATTTCACATGTAACTTCCTATTTATAGTCCCAGCTCAGACATGATGTGAGACGTAGTGGCTGATACATGACCTCCTGCACAGAGGCCACATGCTGGCTATATGGGCAGTTCTCAAAGGTGGTCCTCAGGGCAGCAGCGCCTGCATCACCTGAAAATTTGAGAGAGGTGCAAATTCTTAGGCCTCACCTCAGACCTCTCCAATAGAAATTCTCTGTTTTGATAAGACCTCCAGGTTAGTCTTGTACATGCCAAAGTTTGAGAGCAGCTCAAGATAAGGCCCTGCCTTTGCATAGAAGATATGAATAAATCACAGCTATGCCACAATTTATGCTCCAAATTGATACAGAAATATTTTAATGTGGCTATCTTCACTTATTAACTACCCATGTGACCTTAGGCACCTCATGAAGACAATGTGAATGTCTTTATTTAGCTATACAATAGAATTCAGAAATGTGAAGTAGTATACCTAAAAAGTAAATGAAATGTGAGGTAGTATATGTGAAATGTATCTTTAAAATGGTAAAACAATATGAAAATATCAGATATTCACCTTCCCTTTTCTTATTCCTTTCTTCCCTCCCCATCTCCTTTCCTCACATCACTTCTCCCTTCCTTTCTTCATCTTTTACTTCATCTTTCCTTTTTCCCTTTGTTTCTTGTTTCTGTGTTTTTGCCTTACATGTGTATTACCTATAGTTCCTAGACTTTAACCTTAAATGCTCTAAGTATTGAATTAATTTACACCCCATTAATCATTGTATTTATGCAAAAAATCAAAATGCTTTATTTATTCAGTCTTCAAAAATAGTTTTCTACATCATAGCCTGTAGCAAAGAAATAGCTTTTTGATGAGCCTGAGTATAAATGAATCCAAAATATTTGGATTAAATTTCCTTATTATCTTTTCAACAAAACATGTTTTTTAAATTATGGAGAAAATTCCTTGAAATAAAAGAATTTCAAATTTTGGGGAAAAAAATGTTGGATGTTCCAATCCCCTAACTGCTGAATTTATATCCCTATTGATGTAAAATATTTAGTATTTTATCAATTTCAAGATTTTATGAGTACATACACATAAAATGCTTTCTTTTGTTTATGCAATAGGCGATGCCTGTGTGAGACCTTAAATTTCATTGTTAGGTTCAACCTAAAAGGAATAAGAAAAAGAATTAATTAATAAATCCCAGGAATAATTTATATCTGTATTTATATAAATAAACCCTGTAATTTGATGATTAATGTCTTACTTGATGTCTTTCTTTTCTTTCAGAAAGACATTGTAATATAATGAAAAGAATGTGTGTTTTGGAAAATAATAGACCTTCATTTGATCAGTAGTCATGCTGGTAGGTAACTAGCTTGTGGGCAAATTACTTTACCTTAATGAGCACCAGTTTTCTCATAAATAATAAGAATAGTAACATGACTCTATAAAAACTGTAATAAAGATTAAATTTTTAAAAATCTTTGAATTATTGTAGCAGCCACATTTTAATTTGTGGTTTTCTTTTATATTTGATAAAATTTACTTTTCCCTCTGAGTAAATGGAGTAGACCTAGGTTCAGATAAAATCCCCAGAGCAGGAAAATCACATATTAATTACTATTGCTCTAAAGTATTATTAAGTGTTACTAGATTAGTTTTTACTCCTAAATAATATAAAAACGTGGAGCAAAACATGAAAATGCTGATGAGAACATTGGAATTTTTGATCATAAAATGCCAAAACATTTACCTCTCTGAATAAACAAATTATTTGCTGTAGCCACCACTCATGCATTTCATGAAATAGAAACGGCCCATTGGAATATTGATCACCCTGATAGGTTACACTTCAAATTATTGCATATATAGAAAACAAAGTGTTCAGTATCAAAAATATCTAAAACAAGAAAATCAGTTCTAGTAATGCCATCAAATTACATTGATGTTGACTGCTCCATTGAACTAAGTTAAGGAGCTGTATCCAGTCATATGGAAGAGATTTTCATGTTTAATTGTTAATGAGTGTTCTTAGCATGGCATAGCAAACTTGCTTATGGTTTAATTGGCTCAAGTCTTACTTAAGAAATGAAGGTACAAGTTACTAATCCTATTCCTTATCCCTAGCCTACCTTTAAATTCTCACTGCCCATGTCTTCTTCCTGGTTTCCTGCCTCTTGCCTTCTCCTCCACCACCTCCACCACTTGTGATCCTCTGTATTTTGAAAGACTTTCCCAAGAAACCCTTTTCTATGATCTCTTCACCCCCTAAAACTGGGCAGAATCTCTTTGACCTTTGAATCCCCAGGAACTTCATAAATTATGCTTTACTCTGTTTTGTTTTGTAACTACTTATATGTGCTGCCCTGGGAATCTTTCCTTGGCATCCACCTGCAAAGTCTTGAATAGAGCCAAGCACAGTACCTGCCACATACCAGCCTGTAGCATTTAATTATTCTAGTGGAGTTGCGAGGTATTGTCGGCAGTACAACAGGGGTTGGGATAATTTCTTGAGCAAGAGCCAGATTCTGCTCACATGTGTGACTGAGTAAGCCATTTTGGCTATAATGATAAAGCCACACATGCAAACAATTTGCTTCATCATAGAAATGTTTCGTTTGTCCTGTGTATATTTATGCAAAACCTACGCACTTCCTCCCCTATTTTATTTTATTTTTTTTTAAGTTAGGGCCAAATATACACTGGCTGGGAAATATGTCTTTCATGTGATTTTTTTTTCTTCTGTAATGGACATATTGACACTGATATATTACAAAAATAAAATTGATAAGCTAGAAGCCATGAAGCATGATATTTTAAAAATACTGAAATAGAACAATGCCACTCTTAAAATATGTATACCCTTATCATTATCTACGTTTCTTTATTTCTATACTTATGATACAATCCTGGAATGCAATGCTTATTAATATTAACAATTTAAGATTTTTCACAACATATACCTAGGTGCTATTTCATCACAATTGAAATACAGACATAAAATAGTTTCATGAACAATTGTCTTCAAAACAAATTGCTGATTTGAACTGATGCCTATTTATTATCTGAATAACTTTTAGTTACTTTTAAACATGGCAATCTGAATAAAATTATTAGCTAATGGCTACAAACTCCTCAAAAACATCATAAGAAAAATTCTCAAATTGGATGCAAGTATATAGTTGGGTGATACTCTTAAATGCAGCCAAAAGTAAAAAAAAAAAAAAAAATTGTGTTTTTTTATCTAAATGATAATTTGATTTCCTATATCTGTTTGACTCAAAATAATGAGACTAATAAAAGTAGTCACACACTAAATATGATTCTTGCTCTATAATCCTCCCTCGGGTGTGCTTCATTTGCTCTACGGACCTACTGCCAGTATTTCTGGGGACAGACGTAGTGAGAATGAGGGAGTTTTGTCCTGAGATTCTCAATTTAGAGGAAGATAAATGGGGGAGAGTTGCCCAGAGGACAAATAGACAGGAGAAGGAAAGATAAATCCTGTTGTTTATTATTTGTATAATATAGTTTACAGAAAGTTTTGTTTTGGTTTTGGTTTTCTCTAAAATTATCAGGAAATATTGTGATGGTGTTTTAATGTATTTAATCAGTTCTGCAGTGGAAAACTTAAGACTCATGTCAGAGAAAGGAATGCAAAAAATTAGCTGATCTTTCATACAGTCTCAAAAGAACCCACAAAAGAAGATGAATGGGAAATTATTTTTAAGTATGAATTGAATTTACCAAATGAAATTGCCATCGTTATATTTAAAAATATCTTTTCCATTTCCTTTAAATTTTTTTCTTTTAATTTTCCATTCTTGCTTATCCTAAAGAATAAAGCGTAATGATAATTAACTCCAGGAATATTGTGGGGTTTTAGATGGAAAATTTTTTTAAAAAGCTCTATATGGAGAAAACTCTCTGAGCAGTGAAGGGGAGAGTTGTGACCCTGATTTTTTATGTTACCAAAATATGGTTTGTTGCTGAGAAATTTATGAGAGTGAACAAGAGATCAAAGATTCCTTCTGAATGTTTGAGGTTCAGTAAACACCAAATTATTACTTTCCAAACAAATTTCTATTTTTAAAAAAAGCCCTTAAGATTAGAAAGAGAAATTTAACCTATGTTTAAATTATTGTCATTTGTTGTCAGCAAAACACTGTTTTACAAAGCTGGTTCATATGCTTGAAGCAATTTGAGTTGCAGTATGGGGAGGTGGAAAAGAATGGGAGGGAGGCTTAACATGGACATTTTAGAAATAATGTGGAATCTAAGTTTAATAAGTAAAAAACAAACAAAAAACCACACAATAATTTGGTACTAGTCTTAATGTAAGGTCTTTATTAAATGAAGACAAATAACATTAACTAAATTTTACACTACTTGATTTCATAAAGGTATTAATTAGGTAAAAACTTTGAAAGTATGGTATTTTTCTCTCTGTAAATTGGTGATAAAATACTAAATATTTAGAATGATTAGGAAGTTGTTTGCATGTGTTCCTTGATTACCATTTTAACTCATTGGTAAAGGCATAGTTGTTGATGACAGTGGGGTGTCCGCTGGTGGAAGTGGGGGAATGAGTGACTTTTATCTGTGTGGGGTTACATCCCTCCGTTTGCAAAGCCCCATCTCCCTTAAACCAGTCCTAGAAAAGCCGCTGGGGGTCCTGGAAAAGGTGTAGCTGGGGCCCTAGCAGAGCCAAAAGCAAAGCCAGTGTCCAGAGTTTCCGTTCCACGGTGGAGCTGAGTCCTGCAGAGCAACAGGCTACTTCTAGTCCATTATTCCATTGTGTGTGTGTGTGGGGGGGGGGGGGGCACATGGCTGTGGCCATGTTGGGGAGTGCAGAGGATGAGAGCCCTGCAAGCCAGGAATCAGGGGGTGAGCAGCAAGAAAGAGAAGGAGCGGGCCAAGAAAGAGAACTCCCTTCCTTCAAAAGCTTACGTATTCAGGTTTTTCATCCTTGCAGTAGCCACGCCTCTTTTGTCCAATGACTTGTGTGACTGACAAGTAATCACCTTTCCTACATCATTCAGATCTTATGGGGCATGCATCTATTCTTTCTTTAGCCTGTCCTTTCGCCTAGGATCTGAGGGGAACAGAGTTGGATAGTGCTAAACTGCAGTTCTCTAGCACAAATGGCATGCCTATATTATCTGGCCTTCCCTTTGCTCCTTCCTTGTTAATTATTATTATTTTTTAAATATGTCTTTTATTGATTTTTTAGAGAGAGAGAAAGGGAGAGGGAGAGAGACAGAGAAACATCAGTATGAGAGAGAAACATTGATTGGTTGCTTCCCACACTCAACCCCAACCTTGGATCGATCCTGCAACCTGGGCATGTCAGTTGAACCAGTGACCTTTTGGTGCACAGGATGACGCTCAGCTAACTGAGCCACACCAGCCAAGGCTCCTTTCCTGTTAATTAATAACCAGGTTATTACAACAGTATCATAATGACTTGGAATAATACACTTTAATTTTGGGTATACTTGAGCTACATCATGAATATATTTTTTTTCATTTTATCAGGTGAGCAGCAATGTCTGTGCATATAACAACTGCAGGAATGTGATACTAAAATATCAGCATATAATGTTTTTATACTGGTGTGAAGTCAAGAAAATCCTTTTTACCTGCCAATTTTTCTTAAACTTTACTGAAACTAAACAAGACACTGCAGTTAAGTGTACTTGTGCTACTCAATGAATCAGTGCTTCAGTTCAAATAAGACTGATGAAGGCCAGCTCCATCTACCATGCTGTGCTTTAAAACTGTCCTTGTTGCGTAAGCCACATATACCTCTCTATTTCCATGCACATCCAAGGAAGAATTTTTTCTCAATGAGCAGATATTTGTCTATTCTTTTATTGATAGAAAGACTGGACAGTTCTTTCAGACTAATTGTTCTTCCAAGATGCTATTGCCATTGTGAAATATGGCACCAAAAATAAACATTTCATTTGTTTGTGATCTTCATATTTTTACATTTCTCAGAATGTTATTATTAAAGCTAATTTGATTCACTCTGGATATTCTTAGAGTTAATTTTTAAGGACCACCATGAGAGTCAAATGTAGAGCTGGGATTGGAGCTAGAGCTTTCCTTGGCTCCAGGTCTATTCTCAGACCACACTATCTTTCAAATAAATTAATGAAAACAAAGGGAGCAGTTTCATAAAAGGTCAGACTGAAACCAATAAAAGCAAGGAAATGCCAGTTACATCAGTGGGTAATGTAGTACATGTGTCATATAACACATAATGTTTCCAGAAGACACTTTCCACAGGATGAGCTACAGGTTTCACTTAGAATCTCAGACTTTGTCTAAAACCGTGTTCTGAATATAATGCTTGCAGCTTCATACCTAAATATTAGGAATTCAAAGAGGTATTTTCAAGATCCTACATTAGGATAAGTAGCACCTAAATTATAATAATACTAGAGGCCCAGTGCACAAAAATTTGTGCACTCGGGGGGAAGGAGGGGTCCCTCAGCCTGGCCTGTGCCCTCTCACAGTCTGGGACCCCTTGGGAGATAATGCCCTGCTGGCTTAGGCCTGCTCCCGGATGGCAGAGGGCAGGTCCAATCCCTAGGTGCAGCCCCTGGTTGGGCTCAGAGCA
>NW_006383010.1:3080683-3130574 GCF_000327345.1 Myotis davidii | reverse complement strand
CGCTAATTACCATGTTTCTCTTTTATTAGATAGGACTAGGGGCCCAGTGCACGAAATTCATGCATGGGTAGGGTCCCTAGCAGCTGCCGGCTGGCAGCTGGGGCCTCCCTTTCCCGGCTGCTGGTCGCTGGCTGGGCCTTCCTTCATTCTGTGCTGCCCCCTGGTGCTCAGCACACGTCATAGTGAGTGGTCGAACTCCTGAGGAGACACTTTGCATATTAGGCTTTTATATATATAGATTATATTCTGCTAATGAAATATTTATATGCTAGAAAAATAGCAGCATTTCACAGCAAATCCTGGCAAGGTGGATATTTCCTTTACTCATCTATTAGTGGCTGCTGGTAATACTGATGCCTCAGTACTAGAAATACCAATTACCATTTACTGAGCAGCTGCCATGTTGCTGGCACTGTGTTGCATTCATTTCATTTTCTCTAACCCTAACAAAAGCATGGTGAAGTGGTCACTATAATGCCCATTTTATAGCTGAGTCAACTTGAGGACTAAATGGGTTAAGTTATTTACCCAAGGACAATACTTATTAACACTTGAATCGAGATGTTTCTAGACCAAAAGATGCTTCTCTCACTACATAGTTTAAGAACTTAAGTTTTGGAGCTGGGTTGGCCTCCTTGTGTATTTACTGAGTTAGTCTCTGAGCCATGCTTTCCTTTTGTCAAACGGGGTAGTGATAATCCCTACTTCACTGGTTATCAAGCCTCTTTAATCAGAGGGGGGCTTTCAAACAAAAGTGATACTCAGGATTCATCATTTATCAATTGATAATCTCTTATTAAAAGGCTCCCCAAGTGACCCTAAATTTACAAAGGATTGGGAATACCTGACATGCCTCACTGGCTTGTTAAGATGATGAGATAGTATTGATGTACTTATTGTTGTGCCTAGCTCATAGTAGTTGCTCATTACGAGTTTGCCATTAATTTTTATGGTATGTTTGTTGAGAATACTGTGTTCTCTCAATGGGAACTAAAACTTCTAGAATACAATAAGGCACAATTAATTATCAAATAAGTAGAACGCAAGTAAGCATTGATCGTTGGAGGACTAACCTCACCCGGACCATGGCAGTATACTCAATGCTAAAGGGGCAAAACATTAAACTGAGGAATTAAATCTTTACCTCTAAAAACTTAATTTAATTATGAATACAACATGTGCATTTTTATTAGAGTGAGCTTGAATTAACTGAGAATTTGTGGTAATGAAGGCCACTATTCACAGTTTTTACTAGTTTTTTTAACCCCTTTAGTAATGATTTTTTAAGATTTTAAAATTTATTTTTAATTGTGCTAGTAATTTATTCCCATTAAAAAGTTAGATAATATCAAAAAGCATTTGTATCTGTGTACAGATGGAGCTGCCTCATTCTTTTTAATTTCTGTATAGTATTCCACATATGCATAAATTATAGTTTACTTAATCACTATCTTTTTGACAAACTTTTAAAAAAATATGTTTTATTGATTTTTTACAGAGAGGAAGGGAGAGGGACAGAGAGTTAGAAACATCGATGAGAGAGAAACATCGATCAGCTGCCTCCTGCACACCTCCTACTGGGGATATGCCGGAAACCAAGGTACATGCCCTTGACTGGAATCAAACCTGGGACCATTCAGTCCACAGGCTGATGCTCTATCCACTGAGCCAAACTGGTTGGGGCTATTGACAAACTTTTATGTTTATTCCCATGAGTTGCAATTCTTATAAAAAGGTAGCAATAAGGCTGGTCAAGATGTTAATATATTTTGCATGTAAAAGCAAGAACAATGAAAAAAGTTAAATAAAAACACAGTTTGGCTCAGTGGATAGAGCGTCGGCCTGTGGGTTGGAGGGTCCCAGGTTCGATTCCAGTCAATGGCACATGCCCGGGTTATGGGCTCAACCCCCAGTAGGGGGCATGCAGGAGGCAGCCGATCAATGAGTGTCTTTCATCATTGATGTTTCTGTCTCTCTCTCCCTTCTTCTCTCAAATCAATAAAAAATATATTAAAATTTTTTTTTCTTAAACTGATATAAAGTAAATCTTTGAACAAAGTTGTATAAGTCCTATTTTAACTGGCACAAGGATAATAAAAACAGAATTTTTAAAAGTTCTGGGTCAGGGTAGAATGACTGATGACACTTGAATTCACTAGTGGCTTTCAATAAGGAGCTTGCAAATGCATCCCATGTGTTATCTGTCTTTGAGGAGGACTGAAGATGGCTTACTAGTCAATTAACTCTGTAGTAATGGAAAAAAAAAAATCTTTCCTAAAAGATCTAGTCTTTATTTTTGCCATTAATCCAGTTTAAGTATTGAGTTTGGAATTGTAAAACATGGAAAAGGGGAAAAATAGGCACAGACTACATAATTAAACAGTGTTACAAGAATAAGTTTCAAGAAAATTTTCCATGACACCAAACCATCTCAATGTTTTATTTCAAAGAAAAATAGATACGTCATTTGTTATGTTCTTTGTTTCAAATAGTTGTGTGCCAGGAATTTGCAGTAGTGCCTTGTGTTGCAAACCCAACATCTTTTGAAATTCCTGACATTTTTAATTGTTCATTTTTCCTCTCCCTTCCTCCTATCCCCCTTCCTCCAACCTCCCTTGTTATCATGATAGAAAACATGAGCACTGTCAGCTCCCAAATTACAATGGACCCATCTGGTTTTGATCGTCTCAGCATCCTTTCTTTAAGCGTATGTCTGGCTCGCTCCAATTTCACATGATTTTGCTTGAATGGCAATCATAGCACCCCCTCTACCCCCCATCCTTCATCCCACTGTACAGTGGTTGATGTGTTTCTCAAGCCAGGCCAGTCACACTTTCAGTGTGGAAGTTTGTGTTCTGAGAGGAGACAAATGAAGAAGAAAAGCGATTACATCTGAGTCTTCCAATTGCAGCACTCCGAAGAGGTGGTTCCTGAGATCTTGAGGCTAGATCCAAAGACTCAGGTCTCTATGCTTCCCAAAGTTTGTTCTTTTTGTTATTGGTGAAAGTGGAGTTCTTAGGGTGCTGCAAGGAAAAGAGTTTCCCGTGGTCCCCAAGGAAGGGTGGGGTGTCGTGGAAAGCTTTATTGATGGTGTAAAATTAAGGGTGTTCCCCTCCAAGGTTCCATCTTTGTCCATCTCGCCATGGAAAAAATCCAATCTTGTCTTCAACGGGGCTGGAATTAAAGCCACTGCCCACAGTTTCTGTTCCATATTAAAGTCAGTCCAGTGCAGCATCTGGCTAGCTTAGCTTGTGTTTCCAGCTGCAGTCCATTGCGTGTGGGTCTGTGTGGCCACGGGCCATGGGGCTGCTTAAGGCCACATGGCCATGGAGAGAGAACAGGCGAATGCACAGGCAAGTGTGGGTCATGGAGCAAGAGAGAGCAAGAGCAGACAAAAGTGAGATAACTCTTTTTCTGGAGATTTTAACCGTCTAAGATTTCACAGGCTTCTGATAGGGTCCACTCCTAGCTGATCCATTGTTTCCCAGGCTAGACTGATAGGCGAGCACCTTCCCTAAGTCACCCTGACTTCAATGTGAATGTGCGTATCTCCCGCTTTGTTCGATTCCCTCCCCCAGTGATCTGCTGGGAATGGACCGGTGGTTCCCTGGGGAGCATGAAGCTGTAGCTTCCTGTTGAAGCTGCCCAGATGACCATGCTTAATAATGTCTGGCCTCCCCTTTGCTTTCTCTTCTTTATTAGCATTAACTAGCTAACTACAGTGGCAACAACTTGTCCCCATGATTCCATGTCCTCAGCATCTTTTTAATACATTTTGTTCTTTACTGAATAGAATAACTTCAGTCATTTGCAAAGAACTCTTCGTAGGAGAACAAAGATAAGATGTCAAATGAAGCAGCTAGAAATCTACTTGTAGGGCAGCTGCTGAAGACTTCATCGCCTTTACATGGATCCTGACTCTTCTCCAGCTCATCTCGGGACCCTTGAGGATGTCTCAGACAGTGCTTACTCTGCCGTCAAAGAAAGATAGATTTTTTTGTCCTTCCCTTTATGAAAGAGAGATAAGGAGGAAACAGTATTTCAGGGTACATTTTCCCTACTTTCAGGGAGACAAATATATTGGTTGGCAAGAAATTATCCTGCAGTTCTTAATTCAGCTCAATCCTGTGCAGTGTTTCTCCTCATTTTCTATGGCTTTCCTGATCTCAATTCCTTCAATGAGAGTAATTCTAAATTCCCATTGGCACTGGCGTAAAGTTGAAGGTTTCAGGCAAAGTATAAAAAGGAGTTGCCATTGCTCCCAGAACCATCCTTGCGAGGCTATCAGGACAAACTGAACGTACTGTTGTGAACTCAGATGCTAGACAAGCTGTTCTAGTGAGGCTGGCTCACGTTTGTTCTTGTTGGGCTGCTGTCAGTGTTGGGGATAGGTGTTTGACTTTGTAATTCAGTGGATGAGCTTCCTCAGGGCTCTGGGCATACCTGATTCTATCCTGTCTTCTGTCCTTCCTGTTCCTGATTGATACAAATTGAAGAGTACAACTTTGATCGTGTTTGCCTGTCTCCTTTGTGATGCATAATGGCTTACATATGTTAAAGTAGAATACTTATGATAAAACCACCTGGTTTCTCTAAAAACATTAGGAAGAATGGTTCATTTTCCCCTCTGATTAGAGTGCGTAACATAACATGGTCTTTTTGTTTGGCAGTAGGTTTGCTCTTGAGACAAATCTTATAAGGTGCTGTGCACAGGGCTAGATGTGACCTTCATCTCAAATAACCAATACTAAGAATATAAAGAAAAAGCAATTAAAAGTAAAACCTCTCAAAAGAACAGAAATCCTCTAAGGAAAGGAAAATGAAATGCAAAACATTAATTCAGCAAACAGATGCATCCAAAAACCTCCCTCAGGAAAGTGGAAAACCGAGCAAACATCTGGGGGACTTCAGCTGTGAAGTAAAATTACAATCAGTGGTTACAGAGACTTTTCTTGCCCCTTGCTTGTAAACAGCCAAATAAGTCCATGGAACAACGTATAAATAGGAGAAATCATCAAATCCCAAACTAAATATGCCTTGTCAGGATAAAAGACTTACTTTTGGGCAGAAATTCAGGAAACTACTGAAAAAAAAATCTAAGTTTCCAAAATTTGAATTTTACTAGTAGAATACAACTAATAAGTTAGCCCCCACCTACCTCTCTGATCTCATATCCTACAACCTGCCCTCATTGGCTCTCCTGCTGTGCGAATACACCAGCTCCTCCAGTTCAATGCTCTTTCTTCCTGGTGTGCTTTTTGCCCATAAACAACCTTGACTTTCTCTCTTACTTCCTTCACATGTCAGCTAAGTTATCACTTCTTCACCTTCACCTGAAGTATTTTTTTCATAACCCTGTCATTTCCTGACTTACTATATTTGTTTATTCCCCCTCTTCCTTTCTAGAATGTTTCCCCTTGAGGACAAGGACTTTGTTTTGTTCATTTTTAAATTCCCAGCACTTGAGACTGTGCCTGGCACATCCAACACACACTGATATTTGTTGAATGACTGAGAGAGAAGTGTAAGAAAGAGAGAGAGAGGGGGGTATTCAGAATGTGAGGTGGACATGAAGATCCTCCTTTCAGGAAGTAGGGCTTGCTGCCCAGAGCCTGGAGCTGTTTGTCCTTCCAGAGTCTCCTCAGCTGCAGACAAGACAGCCCCTTGCCAAGGTCATGCCCTTTTGTGGGTGATCCACAGATAGTGACTGATTGAGACCGAGATTAAAAAACCCATAAAAACAAAAACATAGCCATTTGGCCATTTTGATGCAACATGGGGAATGTCTGATGAACCATTTCAGCTCCAAAGCGTCTTTGAGGTGCTGGCTGAAGCTGCTGGCCCACATCACAGCGAGGTTTCTGCGTTGTCCAATCCTGTTTCCCCTCCCCTTCCACAACTATTGATCCTAAGGATACTCTCTGATAAGCATCCCAAACACAAAATCTGCTTTCCTGAAAACCCAACAAAAGTAACAGGATGGAAAACTTCTCCCCTTTATAGTTTACTGCTTTATTTCACAAAATTGTATTTTCATCCCAAAATAAATGCCTTTATTTGGCAGATATGTGTGTAGAAACTAGCATCTCCTGACACTGCTCTGTGTTTTATTTTATGGCAAATAAAATACAAATAAGTTTGGTGAGTTCATGAACCTTGTATTCTAGTGGGAAGAATTGAAAGTAATAAATAAGTAAACAAATGAAAAAGAATTTGCAATACTGGTAAAAGGTATGAGAAAATAAATTAGATACTGCACTTGAAGAGTGATGGGGAGTGGTGAGCTGTTGTTAAGAGGGTGGTCCCTGAAGGGGTTTCTCAGGCCAGACTTTGATGCTGAGAAGGAATGGCAAGAGAAACTAGGCATGCCTGTCTTGGGGAGGATTGTTCTACCTTAATTTACTGAGTGTGGCCTATACGCCAGGCACTAGTGTAGATGCCATGGTTGCAGAGCTTAATATGGCATAGCCCCTGCCCCCCAGAAGGTAAGTGCCTAATTCATCATGCAAAGGGGTCTGGATATTTATTTCCTTTTGATTTAACTGACTATTTAAAAAATTACCTGATAACAACTTTATTGATTACTTACTATGAGCCAACTCTTCTCCTAAACAATTTCCACAGGCTAAAGCCCTATTAGGCTGGTATTTTTGTTGTTGTTGTTATTGTTAAGTTAATAAAACCAAGGACCATGTAAGTTCTCTAAAGTTAGCAGGCAGGAGAGGCAGAAATTAAGCCCCAATATCTGATGCAGATCTAGTTCTCTTGAAAACCCAAGAGTATATTATATTGAAACTGCTCCTTACTGTGTTAGTGGATTCCTTTCTACATGGATTGCAGAAAGTGTAAATGTCAAAAAACAAAAAAACACACACACACAAAAAACCCCAAACCAACAGTTGATCTTTTCATTTTGCATGCCAATATTCAGCTCAATTATTCTACAAAATGACAAATAATATATTCCTTGTTAAAATAATTTATAATCCAGTGGTATTGTGGTTTTTACAGATTTTTTTGTATTAGTAATCGCAGAAACATGAAAGCAGCATTACTAGTTATTCTTGAGGATACAATGGCGATTTCCTGGATTGTCTTCCAACATTAAAATTTGGGAATGGAACATAAAATTAACCAGTACTTGCGGAGATATAATGAAAGCACCAGAGAATAGAAAATGAACTCTTAAAATTCAAAAGTGGAGCAGGGTATACAACTAGTGAAATATTATATGTACAAATGTTCGCTTAATCCACAGAAATATGAAATGTTTTCATGGCCCCAGTTCATGGTTCTCCAATGTCAGAGTGACTGGTATAATTTTCCATTGGATGAGATGCTGTATCATTTGCAACTTAAAGGATGTGTTTTTATATTTTCATCCTCACTCATTACTGCTGAAATCACATAGCAACTGCATACTAAAGTTTCAGTCTTATCAGCTGACATGTGTGTTTACTTCCCTATGTCTGAAATCTATTGCCAGAGGAAGCAAGTTCCAAGCTATGACTGCCTATACCTGATGTTTTTAAAAGTAAGAGTAATGAAATAGCAAATTTGGTGCTTATATGCCAAGGGCGTTTCTGTTTGTTTACAACAACTTAAAAAGCACATATTATTTTTAAAATGATGAGACTAAGGCTTAGAGACATAGAGTTCATTGACTAGGGTCAAACCCAAGCTGCTTTAAATCATATATGTCACACTTATAAACAGCACCTTAAATTGAGAAAAAACTAAGTTCGTATATGAGTAGTGCTCATTAGTAGCCATTATATTGTCAACTATTATTTCTACCTTTTGGCTCAATAAATAGATCTTTTATCAGGAATAAGTCTAATAGGGTTTATTCAGTTATGACATTCCATCAGAGCTTTGGCAATTTTTCTTTATATCACTAGTTAACTTGAGTTTTAAATTCCAAGGACTTGGTCCATTCTTTCTTTGTGTGAGTT
Source organism: Myotis davidii (assembly GCF_000327345.1). Lineage (NCBI taxonomy): Eukaryota > Metazoa > Chordata > Mammalia > Chiroptera > Vespertilionidae > Myotis > Myotis davidii. The sequence continues at coordinate 3,122,619 of NW_006383010.1, read as the reverse complement.
TTTTTTAAAAATTATACCCGAGTTCCATGAACCTTGTAATCTACTATGTCTTCCCACTCTGTGTAAGAGAGTATATGTATCATGCACTTGTGATAAATGTAAGATAGGTTAATTACACATCCGACAGCTGGATAGAGCAAATGATCCCTTTGCTATTTGAAGTGAAAGATAAAAAAGAATCAAAAAGGAATGGGCTTTGAGTAATGAGATGGTATTGGCCAAGCAGCACTGAACTTAACCATAGTCATTCCATTTCTTTTTTTGAAACCCTACGGCTTGTAATGGGATGTCATATACCCTGGTTTGTTCATGCAGACCTGGATTATGTCTGTTATCCTAGTATCGTCATTCATATCTTTCCCTTTCACTCTCAAAGGTCATCTGGAAAAACATTAAATTGGTATTTTTATCCTATTTATAAAAGGCCTTCTATTGCAGTGGGAAATATATAAAGGGAATACAGCCCTTGAGGAAGGGGAAATGGCAGAAAGTAGGCAGGTCTTTCAAACCAGGGCTGTTTCAGATGGAAACACTAAAGAATTATAAAGAGCCCTAACCGGTTTGGCTCAGTGGATAGAGCATCAGCCTGCAGACTCGAGGGTCCCAGGTTCGATTCCGGTCAAGGGCATGTACCTTGTTTGCGGGCACATCCCCAGTAGTGGGTGTGCAGGAGGCAGCTGATCGATGTTTCTCTCTCATCGATGTTTCTAACTTTCTATCCCTCTCCCTTCCTCTCTGTAAAAAATCAATAAAATATATTTAAAAAAAAGAATTATAAAGAGAAAAGCCTGCGCTGATGCCCATCCTGAGTAGTGTCAGATATCTCCTGAAAAGGCTCCCATCGAGTGCCTCTGACTTTATCCTAGGTGTGCTTGGGAACAGAAGTGTGTTTTCCTGAGGGGTGGTGTGGAGGTGGCACATTGGAGCACACCCACCCTGTTTGGGCCGCCCAATTCTATGTATTGAAACCTACTTCCACGCTCTATGTGAGAAATATGAAAAGGTTGTTAATACCTACCCATCTCTATCGACTTGGATATACAGATAGTTCAGTGGTTTGCGTTCTAGAGAACTAGGGTGGGCTGAATGAAGCAGCAGCTCACTCTGTTCTTTCCTCCTCGGGTCACTTGGGAAAGGTGATTAATTAGGAGGAGGGCAGGTGGGCAGAATCTGTATTTTCCTTTTCCCAAATCCGTGGGATTTTGACCCAATCCAAGATCCACGGGGCTGGTTTTTGCTCATTGTTAGTGGCTAGGTTCTTGGTTGTAGTTTTAAATAACCTTCAAGATTTGCTCTGAAAAGGGGCAGTTGGGAGACATGAATCAAATAGAGAATTTATGTTTTAGAACTTTGCTGTCTGTTGCTTAGATAATTGGCTAGGTCCTATTATATGTCACACATTTAGTCACCTGATTTGTAAAGCTGGAAATAATTGTTGCACATATTTTAACTTCACTTTGAATTACCTTCACGAATTGCATTTGCTAATCTGAGCCATGACCCTGGACAGTGACAGAGAATTTGTCTAGTAAAGAAGTTATTCCTTATGGGAGAACAAGCACATTAAGAATCCCATCGCTCACTTTCAGAATTTTCATATGTGTACAATTAAAAAGAATTTTCTATAATTTGACTTTGGATTTACTAAAAATCAGCTTTTAGGAGTAATTAGAGTGAAATGAGGGGAAATGACTTTTTTATCAGTCAACATAAATTTAAAACCACGAGTGATTGTGATCTTTGTGAAACGGACACGATATTGCTAGTCTCTCTGGAATGTCACAGGCACACACTTTCATGAGATTTCTCACTAAATGGCCAGGATTTTTCGAACACATATTAAGTTTTCACCTGTTATTAAAAACAAATGAACGAGAAAACTTCAAGACTTTAATGGTGAAAAAAGTCTTCTGTTTTGTTGTCTGAATTTGAAAACAGTCTTTTATGGTCAGGGTGCTATTTCCTGGAAAATGGCAAATACTCTGGAAAATTGTATAGTGCATTCTAAATTTTCAAATTTCCTTACAACCCATTTGTGCTGAAAAATAAAGCAATGAGTTAATACATGGAGCATCCTACCTCCTTAGAGTGAATATTTTGCATTGGTTGTTAATATTGCCTATAAATCTCTCTCTCTCTCTCTCTCTCTCTCTCTCTCTCTCTCTCTCTCTCTCTCTCCACAAATTTATATGAAACAGTTTATAAATAGCCCAAAGATATTGGTTAATCATGCAGTAAATGCCACTTAGTTTTGGAGGCCTAGAATGGAAAAATTTACCATGATAGAGAAAAAGCAAGAGGGGAGAATATTAATTGTGGTTTGCACTGCATTATTCTGATTTCAGCCATCACCTGCAAATGAGTATCATTTCAGTGGATCTAAACTTCTGCCAATGTAGGGTAAAAAGGGGCACAGAACATAAAGGTAAGGGCATAGATGGCAAATAGAGCATAAAACTTCATTCTGAGATGAAGGAACAGGGAAATGGAGTAGAAGGAGTCACACTTTCCAAGTCTTCTGATCAAATAGTGGAAAGAGAAAGGGTCAATCAAATGAGATTCTGGAAACCGAAGATGCTGAGTGTGAACTATTTTGAAATCCTATCCAAACCCCAATATACATACACAGAGAGCAAGTATCTGTGTTTTCTGTTGGATGGTTGTGTGGTTTTGAAATTTGCTCCAGTTGCTACAGTCAGCACTTCTGGGCTCTCCCCCGATCCTGTGCCAAAAAGACATCTTGGTGGAGACTTGTAATATGCCCTCAGCACGGGTCCCTGTCTTTAGTCCCCAAATCACTTTCAATGCCATGCACATCCTTTGGGACACCATGACCCTTATGAAAGCACTTTTCTCCAGCGCTTGCGTTATGTTATTACCATTGGCATCTTAGTTCTGGTGGCTTCTGGTTCCTTAGAAGACTCTAGTTTGACTCATGGAAAAGTGTTGGGTGTATGGGTAACAGACAGAGAAAGCCACGTTCTGAAACCTGATATGCTCACATGGTTTCAAAACCTGGGTTTTCAGAGCTTTCAGTTTCTTCTAAGTTTCAAAGATGAGATAGAGGATAAATTTGAGTATTATGATTGGAAATCTGTTCTGATTAATTTTGTTTGGTTAATATTAAGTTCCTTAATTTGATGTACATTTTCTAATATTCTCATATGTTTTATATGAACTTGTATGAGCCTGAAAACAATAACAACAACAAAATACCAGGGTCTATTGTAATAATCAACCTGACAACATGTTAAATGGGAAGACAGAATATTCGTCCGTTCCACCAAACATGGCTTAATTCATAATAATAAAAAAGGGGCATTTTCATTCAGTTGACTCTATTTTGCTCAGCCTAATTGTCATAAGTTTGAAGGTTATATATAGCTAATTTAGTTTAGTTCTCAAGCTATGAGTTGGTATTGATGGGGTATACGTCTTAAAGCAAAATGGGTTCAATATATCTATATTTGTGAGCATAAATCAAGCTTTTGTAGCAATCATCAGAGTTAAAAAGAGAAAAACAAAATAGCCTTAACTTAGTATTTCTTCTTTTATGTTTTTTACCTAAGCTTGCACATGAGCATTTCCATCTCCCAAAACTTTACATCAGCAGTTTCCTAACTTGCCTTGCTATATTGATTTCATACTCTTGTCATTAATCGTACCTGCAGACTTTCCCTCAGTAGATGAACAACTTTGCAGATTGATTTCCATCTCCAAAGTGTTAAATTTCCTTCTATTCCTAAGGTTTAGTTCACAATGGTGCTCACTAAAATCCCATGTCAAGATTTGGGGCAAATTGACTGATCTTTTTGGATCTCAATCTTCTCATCTGTGAAAAATACCAAGAAGATCAAAACAGATGATATCTATACCCCCTGTATCTTTAAGTAAGTACATATAACATGAACTTCATGTAAACATACATAACAAACATCACAATAGGATTTACAATTCCATGAATATTTAATACTTCTGAGAGGTAGTCAATAATATAATTTAGTCAGTAGGTGGCACTGTTTATTATCGTATTAGCGTTAAGAAAGCAGTCACAGAATGCCAATTACCTTGCCTGATGTAGGTAGGGGCCTGAGAGGAGGAGGCACTATTCTTACAGAGACGACATAGATTCCTTAGAGGTTAGAGTGACCTTGAAAAGAAATCCGGTCCATCTTCCTAGCTCAGTAGAGCTTTAAAAGAAAAATCCTACGTCAGATATCTTTCAAAGAGGGATATTTTTTTAACACATGTTATCCCTTTCAAATTTGAAATACTCAAGAAATCTTCTATTCAAATAGCATTTTTTATTTTAGTCCTGAATAGAATTAGGAACTTTTCTTCTCATTCTCTCCAGATAAGGTCTCCCCAGGTCTATAAGGAGCTCTATAACTTTATGCGTGTGCTTTATCTTTCTTGGGGTTTTCAGTCTTAGAAACACTGCAAATTTATGAAAAATGACTATTCACTAATAGGTGTGTGCTGTTAGAATACTATCTCACAATGTACAAACTAGTATCTGTACAAGCAGTTAGTTATTAAAGAATTGAAATATGTATATGTAAAATGTTTACAGTGCACTATATATATGTATATATTATGGATTCTAGCTTTCCATTAGCTAGAATCAATCAAATCTTATGGAGAAATTGATAGAGCAAAATAAACAGAACATATAATTCATAACTATTAGGTACAGCATGTTGATTTTAACTACCATTTTTTAATTTTTCTCTCATCCCTCCTTCCCATGAATTTAAAAGTTTCTAAATAAAAATAAATTGGAAAAGAAACTACCATGTAAGTGAACACTAGGAAATAAATATTCTGAATAGTTTTAAGTTCAAACCATAAGATATCTTTCTTTTAAAAATTTTTCTTTTTAAAATTTTTAAAAATTTGATTTAGAGAAAAGAAGGGGGATAGAGAGAGGCAGAGATGCAGAAACACCAGAGCTCTCATACATTGCTGGTAAGAATGGAAAATGGTACACATACTCTGAGAAACAGTTTAATTTTCTAAAAAAAACTAAACATACACTTATCATACAACCCAGAGCTAGCAGTACTAGGCATTTATTCCAATAAAAAAGGAATGAACTATTCATAATGCAACAGCTTGGATGAATCTCAAGGCCATCATGCAGAGTGGAAAAAAAAATCTGCAAAAATGACACACAATATGATTCCATTTATATAACATTGTTGAGATGACAAAATTATGGAGGCAGGGAACGCATTAGTGGTTGCAGGAGATTATGGATGGTGGCAGGAGAATACTATAAAAGGGTAGCAATAGGGAAGAGCTCTTTGTGTTGATGGCATAGTTCTGTATCTTGATTATGGTGACCATTACATGAACCTACACATGTGATAAAATGGCATAGAACTATAGGCACACATTGTACTCATGTTAATTTTTCTGATTTTGATATTATACTACAGTGATATAATAAGATGTAACCATTGGGAAAAATGAATGAAGGGCACATGGTACTTCTGTCTATTATCTTTGTAGCTTTCTGTGAATCTATAATTTTTCCAAATACAAAAAACACTTTAAAAAACCATTTGCCATCTTAAATTCCAAAACAGACAATATATATATATTTTCTTTCCTCAATACAATTTTTAATTATTTTATACTTTTGTTGTCTTCTGGTGGGTTTATTTCAACACTTGCTACATTAAGCTATCTCACTTTTTTTTACTTGCTTTCGAGATAGTGGTAAAGATAATGATATGTAAGTAAAGGATAAGGAAATATTGCAACTTCACTACTTAACAGCAAGGATGGTTAATACATAGAGTATGCCAAGGTTCAGTGGGAAAGAACCATGCTTGTGTAGGAATGCTTATTTTTAAGATAAAAATTTTAGATATTTTTATTATAAGTTGGAAAAGTAATGACTGTCCTTCTTTAAAATATAGATCATTGCTTTTGTAGATTATAATCCAGAGACTACAAAACTATAATTTCCCTCTCATCCCATGTTATATATTTAAATGGGAACAGAAAAAGTAACTATTAAAAATAAGTCTTCCATTTATTCCTCAATCGATGATTTACTATACAATGAAATGCTTTGCATTTGCATTTGGTGCACAGATGCATCTGGAAGACACCTGACTTGAAATTAGGGATGTCTAGCTATAAATTATTCTCTGCCTCTTAGTGTTAAATATTCTATGTAAATTTTAAAAACGTATTCTACTGGTAAAGAGTCCTTGAAAGAATACTCTGAAGAACTTTTGAAATAAAAAGTAAGATACTTATCTGACATCAGAGATACAAAGTTTAGGTCACATATTTAGAAACTGCTATCAATTATATAAAATCTGTAATAATTTGTTATTTTTTTTCCCTATCATCCCTTATCTTGTCAAAATTATCCATGCAGTCACTCACAAAAACTAAGGTAACATCAACATTTCCAATCTAAACTCTAATAAAATACTTGGTTTATTAAACATATTTTGTCCATAACATTTGGTCTAAAATATTTTATATTTTTCTAAGAATATGAAAAAATCACTCTCTGAGCTAAGACTTATATATATGTGTGTGTCTTAAAAGCTTTTTGTAAAACCTGAACCCCTTACTCTTGTTCAACCTAGGAAAGGAGAATGCAAAGTTATTTCCAAGCATTACTTACCTGAATTCTCTACAGAGTTGTCCTAATCTTTTTAGCTTAGTTATTAGGCTAGACAAATACAATCATAAAATTTCAATAGCTAAAAGAAACCATACCAGGCTAAAAATAAAGTTGGTCAGTGGGTCAGAAATTGACTACTATAAACTTTTGTTTAGCATTTATGTTACAGTAGTAGATTAGCACATTTGGGACTAGATGACAGAAGTATTAACATAGGAGATCATTGAAATTCTTTACAAATCTGAAGGCACACACATAAGCACAAACACACACTTGTGCACGCACAAAAACACATATACACATATGCAAACATGCACACAATCCTCATTAGTTAGTATTTACAACTCTGGCTGAAATTTACTTAAAAATTGATTACTAGTGGCTGAAGTTAATGTTTCTGTGGTAAATATCAATTGCTTATGTAAAAAAACCAGGTTTATAAGATTTAAAAATATATATAAAATTCATAAGAGAAAAACTTGAGTAGGGAAACATAAATTATGACATATAGGCATAAACTTATTTTTTTAATATATATATTTTATTGATTTTTTTACAGAGAGGAAGGAAGAGGGATAGAGACTTAGAAACATCGATGAGAGAGAAACATCGATCAGCTGCCTCCTGCACCCTTCCTACTGTGCCCTCAACCAAGATACAAGCCCTTGACTGGAATCGAATCTAGAACCCTTGAGTCCGCAGGATGACGCTCTATCCACTGAGCCAAACTGGTTAGGGCATAAACTTAGTTTTAAATGATTTTCTGAAGGTGCAGTTACTTTTCAATTGTGAAAATGACATCTTAAAATAATTCCTGATGGGGAGGAAATATTGGATGGCAATTCTTAAACTACAAGAACTGTCCATGTAGATAGCACCACTCCTGTCTTTTTCTTTTTGAGGACTCTTTAACTAACTGTTGACATGTTTGGGCAGATGGATTTTGGTCTCAGTGCCTGTCATAAATAAACGTTTTTAAATAGAGAAACAACTAGCAATGCTTCAGCACTCAGTTCCTTCTGTTCAATCTACTTAGTACTTCTTACTCCACGAATATCATCATCATTTCCCCCCTGAAACTCAAGGAAGAAATGTACCATTGCAGATATAATCAAAGAGAACTCTACTTCTGTTATCATTCAATACCCTCTCCATTTTCATAAATTTCTAAGGATTTGTTATAAGTAGCCTTGAATAATATTTTCTCTATACTTTTAAAAATAGGCATTACTAGCATATTTCAAATAAAGATTTAGTAAAAAGGATACAAAATTCAGGATCCATGAAACAAAAAAAAAGAAAATTTAAGAGATAAGAAAAGTAAAATTAGAATATTTCTGTAAGAAATGTCTTGTTTTGTTTTCAATACACAATTTGTGTAGGAATGCTGGGAGTATGGAATCTTCTGTGACCATCTTGATGTTTTCGACATTAAACCCTCTGTCTTTAAATATATCTTGAGTCTATATTAATCCATATAATTTTCTGGTGTATAACGTGTTCATCAAAAATGCAATGAGGTTACGGTTTCCAAAAACTCTTAAATTCTGAAATATAAGAAGAGTGTTTCCCAGCATTGAAAACCCAAAGGCCACCTAGACACAATGTGGTGAGCAGACATATGATAATCTCTTCTGACAAATCTAAAATATGGTTTTCCTAACCATATTATGTCTGTTGGAAGAAGATTTCAAGCAATCTGGCAAATGAAAGCAAATGTATGCTTTAATATTATGCTATATCTCTTAGGAGTAAGTTATGCCATATTTGCAGGAAAATAGTTTTTAGTGCTGCATTTTTAATTACACCCCATCAAAAGTTATTCCATGCATATCATGCAAGCATCTAATCTCAAAAGAAGAAATAATTGACTAAAGAAGGCTAGATATTGCATTTCTAAACACTAATAATGAATGACCTAAAACCATAAAACTCTGAGAAGAAAACACAAGTGGCAAATTATTTGACATCAGTCTCAGTAATATCTTTTTACATGTCCCCTCAGGGGAAACAAATGCAAAAATAAACAAATGGGACTTCATCAAACTAAAAAATTATGCTCTACGAAGGAAACCATTAACAAAATGAAAAACCAACCAACTGAATGGGAGAATATGTTTGAAAATGGTATGTCCTATAAGGGGTTAATATCCAAAATGTATAAGGAAGTCATACAACTCAATAACAACAACAACAAAATAAACAGTTAAAAAATGAACAGAGGACATGAAGAGGCATTTCTCTACAAAAAACTTAAAGATAGCTAACAAACATATGAAAAGAGGCGTAACATTACTAATTATCAGGGAAATGCAAATCAAAACTATAACTGAAAACTCAGGTTCAGATGCCTGTCCCAACAAAAGCCAAACTCGTGGGACAGGTGCTGATGGAAAGGGAAAGCGGTTTTATTTAGGTGTTTCAACCTAGGAGAACGGTGGACTCCCGTCTTAAAGACCACCCTCCCTTCTTGCTCAAGCTGGTGGTTCTGGGTGGGGAGGGCTTCTTTTCTATCCCATTATCTTGCTAACTTTCCCTAGCTGGGGCCCTATCCATTCATCATTCTAGCTTTTAGAATCTCGATGTAAGAACCTCCCAGCCATCTTGCCAGTGGGGGAGGCTCCCCAGTGCTCCCTGACTATCTAGGGTAGTGGAGTTGGGGAGCTGCAGAACCCACCATCAGGAAGCCTGGAGATGCTGCAGTCCTCAGCCCACCTCCCAACTCAGGACACCGCGCCCACACCCACGGGAGATCCGGTTGGAGCCACAGGGCACGCGGAGATCCCGGAGTGCCCACAAACCTCTGGGCAGCCCCTGTGCATCCCACCCCTTCAAACTGGCCAGCCAGCCTGCGCTTGGCCTAATGGCTGCTTATGTTAAAAACAAACAAACAAAACAAAGAAAAAGAAACTGCAGTGAAATATGTCCTCTCACCAATAAAATAGCAGTTATAAAAAAGACAAGAAGTAACAAGTTGGTGAGGTTGTGGAGGAAGGGGAACCCTAGTGCACTGTTGGTGGGACTGCAAATTGATGCAGCCACTATGGAAAACAGTATAAAGACTCCTCAAAAAAAACAACAGATCAACCATACGACCCAGCTATCCCACTTCTGTTTTTTATCTGAAGAAAATGAAAACACTAATTGAAGAAGATATACGCATCCCTATATTCATTGCAACATTATTTACGATTATCAAGATATGGAAGTAACCTAGGTATCCACTGATAGATGAATGGATAAAGAAGATGTCTGATGTCCCCTTGTTAGATTGACCCCTTTATTATTATCTAATGCCCTCCTTTGTCTTTTACTACAATCTTTGTTTTAAAGTCCATCTTTTTCTGATATATATAGCTACACCAGCTTTCTTTTGACTTCCATTTGCATGAAACATCTTTTTTCCATTCCTTCGCTTCTAGACTCTGTGTATCATTACATCCAAAGTGGGTCTTTTATAGACACAATATAGATTGGTCTGTTTTTTTGTTTTGTTTTTTAGTTTTTTAATCCATTCAGCCACTCTATGTCTCTTGATTGGAGAACTTAGTCTATTTACATTTAAAGTAATTATTGATAGGTATGTACTTATTTATTTCCACTTTAATTATTTTTTGGCTGTTTTGTAGTTTCTCTCTGTTCCTTTCTTTTTTTATTGCTCTCTTCCCTTATGGTTTGATTACTTTCTTTAGTGTTATGTTTAGATTCCTTTCCATCATCTTTTGTGTATCTGCTACAACTTTTTTATTTGTAGCTACCATGAATTTCACATATAATGACTTGTATATATAACAGTCTATTTTCAGTGGATAGCAAGTTAAGTTTGAGCACATTCTAAAACTCTACATTTACCCATCCCTGAAGTTTTATGTCTTTTCATCTTTTGTGTCTGTGTATTTCTTCATTATTGTAGTTACAGTTACTTTTACTACTTTTATCTTTTAACCTTGATACCAGCTTTATAAGTGATTAATATACTACCTTCATTATATATTTACCAGTGAGATTTATACTTTCATGTGTTCTTTTGTTACTGATTAGTGCTCTTTCTTTTTAGCTTAAATAAGTCATTTAATATTTTTTTATAAGGTTGGTTTAGTGGTGATGAACTCCTTTAGCTTTCTCCTGTCTGGAAAACGTTTTCTCTCTCAATTTTGAATGATTACCTTGCTGGGCAGAGTAACTTTTGGTTAGGAATTTTCTTTTTCTTTCAGTACTTTGAATATGATATGTCACTCCCTTTTGGTCTATAAAGTTTCTGCTGAAAAATCTGCTCAAAGTTTTATAGGGATTTCTTTGTATATAACAAGTTGTTTTGCTCTTGTGGCTTTTAAGAGCCTTTCTTTGTTTTTAAGTTTTGAGATTTGAATTATAATGTGCCTTGGTGTGTATATCTTTAGGTTTATCTTTTTTGGGAACTTTCTGGGACTCCTCCTTCTCCAGGTTAAAAATATTTCAGTCATTATTTCTTCAAATAAGTTTTCTTCCCCACTCTGTCTCTTTCTTCCCCTTCTGGTACTCCTATAATGTGAATGTCATTCTGCTTGATATTGTCTCATAATTCTCTTAAGATATCTTCACTTTTTAAAAATTCTTTTTTTTTTTATTTTAGAGCATTTTAAAAATTCTTTTTTATTTTTGCTGCTGTTTGATGAGTTCCACTGCTCTGTCTTCTAGATCACCAATCCTTACTTGCTTTATCTAGTCTGATGTTCTACTACTCTCATGTATTTTTCAGTTTAGTTATCATATTCTTCAGCTCTGTGACTTCTGTTTGGTGCTCTCTTATATTTTCTATCCTTTACTGAAGTTCAATTTTCATCCATTCTTCTGCCAAGTTTGGTCAACATCTTTCTGACCATTAGTGTAAAATCTCTATCAGGTAAATTAATTATCTCCTTTTCACTGGGATTTTTTTCTGAGGTTTACCTTGTTCTTTCTTTTGAAAGATATTTCTGTGTTTCTTCATTTTGCTTGATTCTTGTGTTTGTCTCTATGTATTAGGCAAAATAGTATTTTTGCTCTTGTGGCTTTTAAGAACCTTTCTTAAAGGATTTGCCTTGTGTAGGAGATGAACTTCATGATTCAACCTAGTGCACGCTCTTGTTTGTCTTTCAAATTTTTGTGACTGTCTAAGCAATCAGATTTATTCTTGACAGGTTCCAGTTTTTGAGGGTGTGCCAACTCCTGTCAGTGTTTCAAAGGGATTAATCTCTGTTAGCACCTAGTTTCATGCTGAGTAGAAGCCAGGCCCTCAGGCAGCAGCTTTTAAAGTATGAAAATATACACATTCCTATGTAGCTGTAATTGTTAACCCTGCTAGCCTCCAGACATTTTAGATGTGTCTCCTGGGTGACAGTTACAAAAACGGGGGCTCCGGATGAGTGTTTATGCTCTGTTTTGGTTGGTACTGGCAAGCTGTTGCAGGGATGAGGGAGAATGAAAAGATGTCGTCCTGTGGCCTGTTTTTTCCCCGAGAGCACTTCTATAACCTCTATATGTGTGGCAAACCTGAGGCCTGACCTTCAGGCTGAAGCTCAGAGACAAGTAAATATGCCTTTTACAGAGATGGGGGTATGTTTTAGTTTGCTGTCTGTGTACTGCCCTGGGGATAGTAGCCTGCTAAGAACTGTCTAACTGATTATTACAGTCTTGTGGGAATGTCTTGTCCCACAAGATCCAGGAATGCAAACTCCCCCCTCTCCCCCAACACACACACAGCAGCCTCCAGCTAATCAAAGAATGGTCCCGGTGTGGACTGTACATGACTGCCGGCTTTAGCATGGCAGCGGGAATTTACAGGGAATTTCTATGCCCACCAGTATTAGCATGGTAGAAGAAGAGTGCAAAAAATGGTGCCCTTCTGTACCTCTGTCTCTAGAGAGAGGCCCCTTTCCCTTTGTCAGGTGCTTTACAATTAGAAAATAAACTTTTTTCCAGTAGAGTCTAAGCACCTTTCAAATTGATGGTTTTGGACTGGGCTCCAGGTGAGTGACTGTGAGTGTGATCCCTTTAAGAGAAGCATCTAAGTTTCCTAAAGCCCGTTGGGTCTCCCGGATGTAAGCCCTGTTGGTTTTCAATGACAGGCATTTCAGGGGCTCATCGCTCCCACGCAGGCCCCGAGTGATGTGCTCTTTCGGGAGAAGCCCTGGGTTTGTGCGGTCCTTCAAGTTGTGGGTTTCTGTGTCACGAAACTCTGGAGTTTTTGGTGAGACTGCATCTCTGCCTCTCCTACCTGTTTCAATGTGACTCTTTAATCTTTTGTTGTGAAGGAGCTGTTCAGCTAGTTTCCAGGTCTTTTTCAGAGGAAAATGTCCTATACTTAACTATAGATAGAATGTGTCTGTGGGAGAAAGTAAGTTCAGAATCTTGCTTTGCCACCATTGTGGACTGTTCTTAAACTGCATTTGTCGTAACTTGTTTTAGGCCTCCTGGCAGGGCACGTTCTGTCCATAGCTAGTTGTCATTTCACATTTCTATCTGAGAGATATAACTACCCGCTCCCTTAAAAACTGACAAAATAAAATTTAAAAATGTTTCCCTTCTTTCAGCTGTTTATAGAAAATTCTTGAGAATCGTGGAGAAATATAACATGAAATACAATGAAAAGCCACTTTTTCAAAGGGCTTTGTTTTAGAGGACATGGTGATAACAGGTACATGGAATCCAAAGATGAATGTGTGCCCACATGCATCAGACATTTATTGCTTACTAGAGGCCCAGTGCACAAAATTTGTGCACGGGGTGGTGGGGGTGAGGGGTGAGGAGGTAGAGGGGCCTCTCAGCCTGGCCTGTACCCTCTCCAATCCAGGACCCCTTGGGGGATGGCTGACAGCCAGTTTAGGCCTGATCCCGCAAGGCCTAAACTGGCAGTTGGACATCCCTCTTGCAATCTGGGACCACTGGCTCCTAACTGCTTGCCTGCCTGTTTGCCCAATTGCCCCTAACTGCCTCTGCCTGCTGGCCTGTTGCCCCTAACTACTCCCCTGCTGACCTGATCGCCCCTAACTACCCTCCCCTTCAGGCCTGATCACCCCTAACTGCCTCTGCCTCGGCCCCTGCCACTGTGGTTTTGTCTGCAAGGACGTCCAGAAGATGTCCGATCTAATTAGTATATTACCCTTTTATTAGTATAGATAAGGTGCAGGGTATTATAGTGGAGTCTGTGTACAACAAATAGTTGTATTACATATGTTTCCTTGAGAATCAAATAGGATCACTCTTCTGAGTTCCCAGGCCCAATTTTCAATATGCGGAGGGGAACTTCCCCACACATTCAAGCAATGTTCTGGCACCTAGCTGGGTGCCCTACAATTCAGCGGAATTCTGACACTATCTTCCTGGAGATTGCATTGGATTATACAAATTGAAGACTCAGTCCCACAAGACTGCTCTTTCCCCTGTCACCACCACATTTAATGACAGCCACAAGCCCAAGTTGTTACCTGTGCTTCTGACCAATTGGCTATCAGTCAGAGGTTCCTGTGACTGATTTCTTGTGTTCAATTAACTTGCTAGAGCAGCTCACAGGACTCAGGAAATCCCTTTACTTATTAGACTACTAGTTTATTACAAAAGATATAATTCAGGAATAGCCAATGAAGAGATGCCTGGGGCCAGATATTAATGTAGAGCTTCTTTGCTTCTGAGGGGGCCACTCTCCCCAAATCTCAGTGTATTTACCAACCCATAACTCTCTAAACCCAGTTCTGTGTTTTTATGGAGGCTCCATTACATATACCTGACTGATTAAACCATTGGCCATTGGCAACTGGTCCAACCTCCAGTTCCTCTCTTTTCCCTGGAGGTCTGAGGGTGGGACTAAAAGTTCCAACCCTCTAATCACCTGGTTGGTTGTCCTGGCAACCAGCCCTATCCTTATGTAAAGTAAAAAAGTCACCTCATTAACATAACAAGAAACAGCTTTGTTGCTCTCATGACCTAGAAAATTCCAAGCATTTTAGGAGTTTTATGCCATAAATAAGGAGAAAGACCAAATATATATCTTATTTTAAATCAAAATATCAGTCAATCACTGGAGAAGATGACACATACACTGAGCTTTGAATTATCAGTTCGATGTCAATTAGTGATGATTGTTGGGAAATAATATGAAGGGAAAGATGGGGTAAGAAACAATAAAGCAGGAGTGGGGAGATCTTAATGTAAATTTATAAAAATGCAGAGTAAGAATTAAAGTCATAAAAGATAAACCTATATGCATAAGTAGATAAATATTATAAAAGGTATTGACTTTTTATTTGGGAGACTTTTTAAATGCTTTTCCAAAAAAATTGGAATAAGAAATGCTACAGGCACATTTGTAGGAACATTAATTGATGTAATATTAGTGACAACAAATTGTTGAAAGCATAGATTTAGAATGAGAAGTTGTTCAGTGCATGATTAATCACCCAGGTTGGATGCTTACGGTCTTGACCTAGTAAAGTTATGTTAATTAAGAGAGGACATGAATATCATAGACACTGTGCAGGTAAGCCCTCAGGACCTAGTGACTGTCACAGATAAGAACAAAGAATGACAGTCATCTCTGTTATTCAGAGAATGTTCAAAACAAATAACTAGTACCATAAAGTGTTGGAGGACTTGCACAGGACTTGCGGGTAGTGGAATGTGGACAAGGGCAGAGAAAGACTTGAGGTTGAACAGCTGGTCATCATGTAGGCAAGTAGCAAGTAATAAATCTGAGGAGAGAAGTCATGAGCACTGATGCCATCACTGGGGAAAATGACGTAAAAGCTTACATTTCTTTTTATTACTTTTACGTATCAGACACGGGGGTTGTCTTTTCAGATATGACATTTAATTTATCTAGGGTAAAATACTTGGAGAATGTCCAAAAAAATGGGGTGGAGGAAATGGAAGAAAGGAGAAAAGACATTGACAAAGAAGAGTGAGAGAAGAAATGGATAAAGGCAAAACAAATCAATTCATTGTCATAGTATGAGGGGTGGGGAACGTCTGGCCCACAGGCCATATAAGGCCAGTGAAATAATTTGGTCTGGCCCTGCCAAGGCATTAGGTGTGAGTTAATTAAGTTTGACCAAATATAACAGGCTAATTTTTAAGTTGATTATTTTGTATTGTCCGCAAATGATGTACAAGACAAAGACTAGTGATTTTTTTTTCTTTATATTTCCTTAGCAATACAGAAAGCAATAGAATTTACTTATACTTTATCCCTTCTATCACCTTTCTTTGAATTTTCTGTATAATTTTTGTCCATTCTTGTCTCCATGAAAGAGATGGCTGTAAGTATACTGGACCTTTCATAAAACAAATGACTTTCATAGAACCAAATGTATAAACCTAATAGTAAAAATAAACCAGTGTGTTATTTTTCTCCTTAATGATTTTGAGCATTTTCTCGGTTGTTTGGTGTATACTATCTATTTTATTTTCAAAATGCCCTTATTATATCATTGTTATTAATGTTTTCACTTATCAATGAGGCAAACAGAGGCACATATAGATTAAACAACTTTCCTGATAGAAGAAACTTTCCAAATAGAAACGGAAAGTAATTTTGTACGCATGCATTATGTGTCTTTGTAAGTGTAACTTTGATGGTCAAGTAGGATAGTTCCCATGATCATAATTGCCATTTTATGCTTATTTCTATTTGTTTCCAACAAATTCAATAAATACTTTTTATGGATGCCCCACATAGAAAAGATATGATGGCATTCTTTATACTGGGAGTGAATATCTTCAAATGTGAATAAAAACATTAAAAGGTAAATGGAACAAATTTATAGAATTAGTAATTTGAGGAAACAAAATATATTTATTTTAATTCAATATGAATAAAAATAGGCTTAAGACAATTACAAGTTCTTATATTGTGAGCTTTTTGTTGGTGTATGTTATTGTGGTAATTGAGGTGTTATTGTTGGGTTTCATATGAGATGCTTTTTCAAAGGTATATGCAGTTTTTCCTTTTATGCATTTATTTTCTGAGCTTTGTTATTTAAGATTTCTCTTATGCTGGTATATTTTATATCAATGTATTAAATTAAATATTGCTGAGGATTTTCTTTTTGAATTATTAAAACCTCTGAGTTTTAGGCTTTTATACCTTTATTGCTTATTGCAAAACTATTTTGTAAAAAACTGGCTAAATAAAATAATGTTGAAATAAGGGTGGAGTGAATCTATTGTTTTCATAAAATTATTTCCAAGTTGTTCTCTTCACTTTTGTTTTGATATTCAGCCACCAAGACTAAATAAACAAAAGCCCTCTAGGGAAAATAAGAATTTAACACACAGAGACACACACACACACACACACACACACACACACGTGCACACACACATGCATGCAAACACCTGCTCGCACAATATTTATCTCATTATAGTATAAGACACGGTTTGAACATTAGGCAGGTACAAAAAAAAGTCTTAAAGACATTGATTTTCCCATTTTTGTCTTAGAGAGTCAGGCAGAGATATCTCTTGGTTTGTATTTAGGATGTCCATGTGTTCCATCAGTTCAATCACGAAGTTAATCAATCATCCAGATACTTGATACATTTTCCAAATGTTTTTGTCATCTTTATGTGAAATATCTGAATGGCCCAAACTGGCAAGTTGATATCTTCACAGACGGAGGAGTTAGAATATTAAGTAGAGCCCTAGCCCCATTGTCTTAACAGACAAATAGAAGCTGGTACTCACACATTTCCACTAAATCCTGAGGTCAATTTACCTATTCACTTTGGTGAACTAAAATAAATTGAACTAAATAAAATTTAGAGATGATCTGCCTCCAGAATCTAAAGACCTTACTGAATGGACATCATTGAATATTTCTTCAGTTGTATAAAATTTTTTAAAATATCGAAATTGGCAGCTACATTGTATATTTGCCTCACGTTAATCAGGGGTGGGGAACATCCAGCCCATGGGCTCTATAAGGCCTGAAAAATCATTTGCTCTGGCCCTGCCAAGGCATTAGGGATGAGCTAATTAAATGTTTGACCAAATACAACAGGCTAATTTTTAAGTTGTATGGCCCATGAATGATGTTATAAATATCCAAATGGCCCTTGGTAGAAAAAAAAGGTTTCCTACCCTTCAAAGTTTAGATAAAATTCAGAGCTAAAAAAAGTTACTTTATTTAATTCTTTACTTTTTTATTAAATGCCTATTCAATTATTTATTTTATTTATTGCCTTAAAGTAAATTGCTTTCAAAATTAAATAATAGTATTTTTTATATGCCAAATGTTTCATAACGGTACACACAATAATGTAAAGAAAGGACAAGCTTTCAAAAAACACACAACTGGTCTTCAATCTCAGTTCTACTATTATAAATAGCTTGATCTTGAGTAAGTTACTTGACTTTCCTAATCTTCAATTTATTCACCTGTAAATTTCAGTGTTATTATAAAGATTAGCTATAATGAATATAAAATATCTAGCACTTTATAACTTGTAGCTATTATGATTTTCTTAATTTCTCAGAATAATTACAACTCTTTGAGATGGAATGTGTCATATCTCTATGGAATGTTAATATTATATTGATTAGAGTTTGTGATTCTTATAACCTCTATATGACTATTTTGGTTTATTATTCATTCATTCAATACGTGGTGGGGTTTTTTTTGTTTTTGTTTTTTTTAAACATTTATTCTGCTCCTGGAACTGTCTTGGTAATGGGAATACAGTGAGGAATAAATGAACATAGTCTCTGTCCAATTAGGATTTCAAGTTAACTTGGAAGAAAGAATAAATGAGTAAATAATCAGATTAAAATATGATTTTCAAGTGTTGACTACTGAAAAAGTGCAGGCACTACAAGGAAGTAGAACTGAATGTCCTGACTTATATTACATTGTCCAAGAAAGGTTTCAGTGCCATTCAACCTGATTCCTAAATCATGGGAAAGTGGCAATTCCAGGTAGAGAAAGCTGATGCATAAAAGTTCTGTGGGAGGAAAGAGTTTTCTGCACTGAGAAACTGAAACAAGTTTGGTGGGGTTACAGACAAGGCGTTTCGTGATCAGAAGGGGGGCTGGGATGATGGAAGAGAAAGGCCATCAAAAACATTTTACAGTAACTCTTACACTTAATCTTGAAAGAATTGAAATGAGCACATAGTTTATGTAGCCTCTTCTCCCACCTCTTCCACCAAATCCAAATAGAAGTTAGAAAAGAACATTTTACATGCTGAATACTCAAAAACAAGACAGAGAACTCTCAGAGGCCTGGAACCTTAAGGAACTCCAAAGGCAGGAGGTCAAATTGAAAAGAGAGCCAAGAATGCGATGTGAGCAAGAGAGAGCTTTGCTGTACAAAGTGAGAGACAGCGTGGCAGCTCCGTGGCCTCAGCAGTAGACACTGAAGGCGGAGGAGCCCAGGGCAGCTGACAAGCTGGTGAGCTGGCCCAGCAGAAAGGGGAAGGGATGTAGAAAGCAAACACTGATCGCCCTGCAAAGCGAAATGGGTAAATTCATATCCCACGGAGCGGCTGAACGTCCCCCTTTCCAGAAACCAATGACGAAACCACCCACTGAGAAAGATGGACATGGAGGAATTGTGTGACGCACTCCACAAGCCTAAGGAGCTATACAAGGAAGCCTGTACCACACGCACAAAACTGCACATCATTTTCAAGCACACAGACTACAGCCACAAAAATTTGCCATGTGCTAGACCACAATGGAAATGTCAGCAAATTCCATAAAGGTGATATTACACAGGCTGTGTTTACTGATTCACCAGCAATTATAAGAAATTTCACTACTCAAAATGCACACATGCACAATTCCAAATAATTATTAAGTTAAAATGAAAATCAATATGGAATTAATAAACTATTTGGAGCTGAACAAACAAATAAAAAGTTTTGTGTAACAAACCTGGTGGACTATGACTAAAGCAAAACGGAGAAGAAAATTTCACAACTTAAGTGCATCTATTTGAAAAGAAGATTAAAAATTAATGACATGTTTTTAAGATGAGAATGTAGGAAAATAAAACAACATAAAATAGAAGGAATGGATTAATATAAATTAAAGCATAAACCAACTAACTGGGAAATAATAAAATATAAAAAATGGATAATAAAAGCAAAAACCTGTACTCTGAGATAACTAATAAGGTTCTTTAGCAAGGATGACCAAGACAAAAAAAAAAAAAGGTACAAATAATTGTCAGAAAATAAAAGGGAAACAATGATAATATAGGAGACACTGAAAAATTATAATAAACTTCAGAGCAATATATTTGTGAATATAGTTTAAATTGATAATTTAAAAAATAAAATTCCAATGTGTGTAGTTTTCTAAAGTCTATTATAGTTCAAGAAAGTGTTTACAATTAACAATAATTAAAAAATATGTTCTACAGGAGAAAAGAAAAAAGAGAGAGAAAAAAAAGAATCTAGCCAAGATGTTCCAGGAGAGTAAAAGTAGTGGCATAGAAAGTGTTTCCTCTAGGGTATGTTTAGAACTGCAGAATTCTGCAATAAGGACACATATGTAACACCTTAATCAACAAAGGAAAAAAAGAAATTAAAAATTAAAAAACATAGAACTACAGGATTCTGTGCCAAGCAGGCTCTCGGGGAGAGATGGTGGGAGTTGTCCCCTGCTAGGGAAGAGGCAAGAGAAGCAGTGGCTGTTCATAGAGAGAAGGGGTGCTTAAAAGAGAAACAAATAAGTAATTTAACATTATTTATTAATATTTGCTATCACAGAAACCTGTAAGTCCCAAACAGTCATTCTCTATTTTCTGTTCAGGCCCACATCACAGAAGCTATGCTGTGAGAATGTTTAATTTGCAGCACTTAGAAGCTCTGTCAGATCACCAAAAGTGAAAAGAAAATGAGAGGAGCTTCTAATAGTTCCCGCTACCTCTCGTAGGTGCTCAGAATAAAAAAAAATAATTCTAATAATAATTTGTATAACTTTTGAAGCTATATGCACTCCCTTAAAATATCTATTTGCCTGGCCCAGGGTCACTCTCGCAGCTGATATTAATGTTGTGGAAAAGTGTGTACAGCCTCAGAAATTGAATGAGCTACCATTTAAAATTACGAGGAAAGGGCAAGAGACCATCGGATCTCTTTTCCCAATTCTTAAGCAAATGTACTCTTATGATGATGTGAATTTTATCTATTTGTTATTAAACTTTTTTAAGGGAAAAATACATTTTTGTTTCTACCATCAGAGTTGGCAATGTTGATCTAGAGGCAGCTGCATCACTGGTGACTCTAAGCACCCTTCCCGTGTGACTGGGTGAAGGTCACCTAGTGCGCTGGCGATTCAGGCAGTGCCATTGTGGGGCCTGCTTTTCCCCCTTCATTTTTGATTTTTAGATATTGCATTCTTTTTAGAAAGAATTATTTAAAAATATAAGACATAAATAAAATAGAAGAAAGATAAAAAAATCATGTGATATATCTACATAATTTGTGGTGGATTAGTCTCCTAGGACTGCCATAGTAAATATCTGGATGGCAAAACAATAGAATTATTTTGTCTCACAGTGCGGGAGTTGGAAATTTGAGGTCAAGTTGTCATCAGGGCTGATTTCTTCCTAAGGCCTCTTTTCTCAGCTTACAAGCCGTCTTTCGCTGTGTCTTCACATGGTCTTCCCTCTGTCCATCTATGTCCAGATTTTCTCTTCTTATAAGAACCCATTTGTATTGGATTAGGGCCTATCCTATTGACCTCATTTTAATTTAATTATGTCTTTAAAGATCCTGTCTCTAAAATCACACTCTTACGTACTGGGGATTGGTACTACCATAGGAATATTTGGCTGGTACACTGTTCAGCCTATCACAGCAGATGTTTGCAGGCTATAAAAATTAAAGCGGGGAAACAAACAGTATGGCATAAAGGTATCTGATACGACCATTGTGTGAGGCCATGAAAGACAGATGATTTGAGAAACATTTAAAACGCTCATAAACCTTGCTGAATACTAGCCAAGCAGTTGAACTTAGTCTGTACACCCTTCACCATAACCCTTTGTTGTTTGTGAAAAGCTTTTTAGAAAATGCCTAGCACACAATGAAGATTTAGTATTAGCCCACTTCGTAGTATTCATCGTTTGCTTGCTTTCTAGCATTCACCACAGTCTGTATTAAATGCAAAGGGCTACCCATGTGCCTGTCTCCCCAGCAATCATGAGTTCCTAAAGAGCAGAGACTCACTTATTCTCTTTGTCAGGATTCACTGTAGCCAAAAAGTGCTTGACACCTAGAATGTGCTAAACCAAAGTTAACCTTAACAGGAAAAATCAAAACAAAAGCAGAAATTCGTCATTCCTGATTTTCTTTTTCCTTTAAAAACCTAGACTATACAAATGTCCTAATACATGCTGAATGAAATACAGATCATATTTGCTTAGATATGGAAACACAATATATTTTTTTTGGAAACAACAAAAGAAAAACCATTTACGGAGGTATTTTGGAGACTCATGACAAAAACACAAAGGAGCTAATTTTAAATCACCGAATTCCGATTTGATAGTGTTTGTAAAACGCTTTGAAGGTTCAGAGTGCATTTTTTTTTTAACTTGGCAAAAAGGGAAAGGACTCTGACTACATGAAACCAGATGGAGTGTGAAAAATATGAAGGAAAAACGTAAAAACTAAATTAAAAGTACAGGTTTTTTTCAGTAATGAGGTTCCTCAAAAAATTAAAAATGGAACTATCTTATGAACCAGCAATTCCACTTCTGGAAATATATTAGAAGAAACACAAAACACTAATTTGAAAGACTATATGGACCCCTATGTTCATTGCAGTGTTATTTACAATAGCTAAGATTTGGAAGCAGCCCAAGTGCCCATCAGTAGATGAGCAGATAAAAAAGCTGTGGTACATTTACACCATGGAAACTACTCAGCTTTAAAATAATGTTTCTCAACTCATTTTTCTTTCATGGCCTCACACAATGGTCGTATCAGATACCTTTATGCCATACTGTTTGTTTCCCCCCTTTAATTTTTACAGCCTGCAAACATCTGCTGTTATAGGCTGAACAGTGTACCTTTTGTGACAACATGGATAGACGTGGAAAAATATACTAAATGAAATAAGCCAGTCAGAGAAAGACAAGTACCATATGATTTCACTTAAATGTGGAATCTAATGAACAAAATAAACAAACAAACAAAATAGAAACAGACTTATAGATAGAGAACAGGCTGATGGTTGCCAGAAGGGAAGGGGTTGGGGGACTGGGTCAAAAAGTGAAGGGATTGAGGAGTACAGATTGTTAGTTACAAAATAGTCATGGGGATGTAAACTCCAGCATAGAAATATAGTCAATAATATTGTAATAACTATGTGTGGTGACAGGTAGCTACTGGAAATATCAGGAGGAACATTTTGTAGAGTGTATGATTATCTAACTGCTATGCTGTACATCTGAAATAATACAAAATAATATTGAATGTACACTGTAATTGAAAAAATGTTGGAATTAAAAAAATAAAAATACGGTTTTGAAAAAATAATTGGTGTTTTTGTTTTCATCTGGAATGACCAAAGCTCCAACTTTAATAAGAAGAATATATAATTTTTTAATGTACAACTGGTAAATGTATTTTTACTTTGAAGGAATTTAGTTAGAATGATATTACTAGTTTTTCATACTCTCTCCTCAAAAGTAAAAATGGGATGTCTCTGTAAACATGGGGGAACAGAACAGCTCCCCTTGGACCAAGCACCTCATACTTTGAGTGTGTTGGATTTGTATTTTGGTGTGGACTCTGGCACTCCAAGTAGCTTCTTTATCATATACTAGAGGCCCGGTGCACAGATGCATGCACCAGTGGGGTCCCTCCGCATGGCCTGTGGGGATCGGGCTGAAACTGACATCTGACATCCCCTGAGGGATGTAGTAGTGTGTGAAGTGGCAGGTGGAAGGGGAGGAGCCACTCCCACTCATCCCAGCCCTGCTCATCCCCGTCAGTTAAGCATCTGCCCCCGTCTTCCACTGCTGCCCCACCATTACCCCTCGCATCTCCTGGTCTGCCACACCCAGCTATGGAGAAGTGGGTCCCTAGGGCGGAGCTCCCGTGGCCTCACTAAGGGTCCAGAGTGAGGCTCGGAGAAGTGGGTGGGTGCCTACGGGGCGCCCGGGGAGGAGTGGGGAGTCACGGTAGCTGCGCAGCAAGGCGGCATACTTCGCACGCTATCCTGCAAGTCCTGTGATGGTTCCGGTCTGATAGGAGGAGACAGGCGCCAGGGATGAGTTCATAGTCCCTTTTTTCCTTCTCTTAGTCCAGATGTGGCTGGAGGGATTGACGGGGGTAGGGGGTGCTGTGCCTCCTGAGCGGTGCCTGGGGAGTGGCAGAATTTGGGCTGGTGGCCTGGCCTCCCAATGTGAAATGCAGCTCAGCCCCACCTGCTTGCAATCTTTCATAGACGCGCCTGTTTTGCCCTTGACCGGGAATCAAACCCGGACCTTTGTGGTCCATGGGCCAATGCTCTAACCATTGAGAAAAAAATTGGGCCCTTTTTTGCTTTTTTAATAATTATTATTCTTTATTATATAGACTAGAGGCCCGGTGCACAAAAATTTGTGCACTCGGGGGGAAGAAGGGGGTCCCTCAGCCTGGCCTGGCCCTCTCGCAGTCTGGGACCCCTCGGGAGATAACGTCTTAGGCCTGCTCCTGGGTGGCAGACGGCAGGCCCAATCCCTAGGTGGAGCCCTGGTTGAGCTCAGAGCAGGGCCGATGGGGATTGACTGGCATTAATGCTCTGCTTGGTTAAGTGTTAGATGTAGGACAATGGGTAAGCCACTAAACTTCTCTAGTGCTCTACTTTCTTATTTGAAATATAAAGGTAATAGTGTTTATTCTTGCTATATAATGTGGTCATAATGAGGACCATATAAAAAAGTATATATAAGAATGCTTTCTTAGCTAAATGTAATTAATCACATATTCACTTATTTTTCAACTGTAGTTGACATATAATATTAGTTTCAGATGTACAACATATTTGATTAAGCTTACTATTATTTGTTTAAAGGGACTCATATTTGACTTTCCTCAGATCACTGCTTCCACTCTTCAGATCATATCAGTGACAAGAGAGGCTGTTCCACATGCATTGCTCAGAGAGCTGCAGCAAGCAGCTTCTTATTGTGATAAGTTTGGTGGTATGATAGAAGTTGGTGTATGATAAAACATATCAAAAATTTAGAGTTGGAAAAATACTCAAGGATGCCTAATTAGGTTTTCATGTAAATTTATAAATTATGGGACTGAAAGCCTCAGATGGTTAATAATTTTCTTAAGATCATTGTGTTCTTATATTGAACTAGAGGCCCGGTGCACAGATTCGTGCATTGGTGGGGTCCATTAGCCTGGCCTGTGCACCTCTCACAATCCGGGACCCCTCAGGGGATGTCGGACTGCCGGATTTGGCCTGGTTCCTGCAGCAGGACTGCAGGGATCTGGCCAAAACCAGCAGTCTGACATCCCTGAGGGATGTAGTAGTGCACAAAGCAGCAGGCAACCGGGGCGGAGCCGGAGCCTGGGCTGGGTGCCACGCTGCTCCCGCTCATCCCAGCCCCGCTGCGCCTGCCACCACTGCTCGGTAGCACTGCCACGGAGGTGGGAGAGGCTCATGCCACTGCAGCTGTTCTTGCCAGCTGTGAGCCCGGTGTCTGGCGCCCATCTGTCTGCTGCTCCTGTGTTGTGCATCTGCCCCCTGGTGGTCAGTGCATGTCATAGGGACCAGTCAACCCGTCATTTGGTCATCTGTTCACTTAGGCTTTTATATATATAGATTTAGTGCATCCTAAGACTCATGCATGATGCTATTGAAAATAATTGCTGCATTATGTTTGCAAGGAGTACAGAGCCTTGTCTCAAATATTAGATCAGGTGTTAGCTCATTAGCTAAATCTGGGTCACCACCTGTTTTTGTGAATAAAGTTTTATTGGGACATAGTCACACCTGTTTATTTAGCTATTGTTTGTGGCTGTTTTGACACTTCCGTGCAGAATTGAGTAGTTACAACAGAGACCATGTGGCCCACAAAGCCTAAAATATTTACTATCTGGCATCTTACCAAAAAAATTTGTTGACCTCTGTTTTAGGATGTGATCACTTTTAATCAAAATCTTTAGAATATTTTTTAAAAGCATTACACACTTGTTGGGAAAAATTTTCAGATATTTCAGAAGTGTATAAAGTAAAACATAAAAAATAAACCTTTCATTCATCTTAAGATCCTTTTTCCGTCACCTTTGGAGCCCAGGACAGTCGCCTGGCATTTGTAAAAATAAAGGGCCAGCAATAAATGTCTGTCAAGGGAAGAAAGGAAGGAAAGAGGGAGGTTGGGAGGGAAACGCAGGAATTGGAAGTCTAGGTGAGGGACAGAAAGGACAAATTTGCTGAATTCAAGGTCTTAAAGTCATGATGATTGGGGGGGAAAAGTGATTTTTCTTTTAGACCTTGTTCTAAAATTTGATATCCATTTCTGCTACATATTGTGACTCTTCTGACCAAGATAATAGATTTTATCTTTAAACACTAATTTTTTCTTTCACTCTAATATTGGAGACATGCTACATAAGAAGAGGGTTTGGTGAGATATGTGGTTCTGGGCTACTACCTATGCATAAGAAAATAAATACCACAAATACTACGTTCCTAGATTTTTGTAAGATGTGAACCTTGTGATTTGCACATAGAATGAGCGTTTTGAGACAAAGAGCAACAACTCACATTAAACAATACATTTTGCAATAATAAACAAGAGAAAGCAATGGATAGTTCTGGAATACCCTCCATCCTTATTTCCTAGAGGATTACAGACCAGGGGTTGGTTGCCTTGGCAGGGACTCAACAACACTGTCCTAAGGAAAGATTCCTCTCAGACTCAGGTCACTAGACATGAATTGCACTTGATTCTGCTATTTTTGAAGCTGCTATTGGGCTAGCCTACGAATTCTCAAGAGAAGTGTGTCATGAGAAAGTAAGCATGGGAAGTTTACCTTTTTCAGTATTTTATTCTTGTTCCTTCTCACTTTTGCCCGGTGAGGTAATGCAATACACATCTTCGGCTTGTTGTTTTAAGCAGAGTTCATCTAGTTCATCTAGTTCACTTTGGGTTCCTAGGTGGTGAACTGCTCAAAGACCTCCCATGCATAGCAAACTTTTGCATTTTAATCTCATTACACAACACTGAAGGCCTGTGAAACGAGTGTGTGTTTTTCCCCTTCGCCGCAGTTTGTTCTTCCACATAACAATGTGATACCGAATGAAGCTGGCGCAGGTCTCTGGATGTGATATTAACTTGGAACTACTTTTTGGCTGTCATCATTGACCATGTCACCACTTTGTCACCTGCCTCCAAGATGTTGTCAATTGGAGCTGGGTGTCTGAGCTCGCTTTCATCCCTGTGGAATGTGCCTGCGGTGTGAGCATGAGGACCCGTCCACTCACACCCCACACAAGGCTATCGCTGCTGATGGTGTTGGTGACGTGCATTCCCTAGGTTTGTGAGATTAATGTAAAGCCCTCCCATGGGGCAGATGAGGAGGACTCCAAGAATATCAAAAGGAGGAAGCATGCCTCCAGCTACTTGATTGTGAGATTGATTTTATGAAATAAAATAGGTATTGACCCCTTTACCCACAGCTTTTTATCTCAACCAATATTGTGGCTAAGCTTTTGTTATCTGGCTTTTTTCCCCCCATTTTAAAAAAAATGTTTATCAAACCCCAGAACTGTCTCTCAGCATCTTTTGACACTTCATAGAGAGGCTGAGTAAGTGTGAAAAGAAAATGGCCGACACTGGGAGGTTAAGTAAGAAATGGTTCCATTCTTAAACTCTTTTGAGGATATTTGGTTTCATTCTTTCTTCATTCCCCTCCTCCTCAGTTTTCCCTCAAACAACCTCACTCTTTGTGTGCAGAAGATTGCCTTTTGGTGCTCAAGGTTCATTTTAATACTTAAGTTCTTCCATAGCCTCCATGATTTCTTCTGCACTTTTGGTGACTATGCAATAGAAGCAGCCCAAACAATAGGATTTGCTTTCATCTAGATCCACATCACAGATTTTTGTATTTGCTTTAAAGAAATAGCTACCCAGAAAAGGAAACCTTAAAAATATTTGGGTCATAATGCAAAAACCATTGGGTCATAATGCAAAAGATGACTGAACAAAGAAGCACGGAGAGGAGGTCTGGGGGAGGAAAGGACTCCTAGTTCTGATGGAGGATCAATAAAAGAAATAAAAATAATCATTTTAACATCTTATACATTTCCCCTTTCTGTGTAAAAGAAAATTGCAACAAGCAGACCAGCCTGTAAGTAATATCATTCTTCGAGGCTTCTTGCTCTGTTCCTATTTAACTACATTAAAACCTGTCGGTAGGACCCCCGCTGGGAGAGGGAAAACATTCCCTTTACTGGCAGGTGGTCTTTGGCAAGCACTTTCCAATTGGAAACATATGTTCCTGGGTGTGAGGAGGCTTCTGGTAAGTAGGGGGGAAACTCATGTAGGGAATAATTAAATTACATAGGCAAATCCAAGGTAAACATGGTTAGTCCTCCCTTCCTTCCAAAATAAAGGTGGAGATTGTGGGTATCATAGAAGCTCTCTATCCTACTCACCTTAACCTGGAAGATCAAAGTCTTCCTTTACTTTCCTACAGCATAATTCAGCATTTAAATCCTCTCTTTTTTTTTTTTAACCTAAGACCTTCTGGATTCCTCTCCCTTTCCCAGATCCTTGCCACCAAGACCAGTTAGGCAAACAATAACTTGGGATTGATCTTCTTAGGGATAAGATCCCTTCTCAGACCTCAGATTTCTTCCCAGTTCATTGAAGAGAGGAGAGTTGCAATGAAGAAACAAAGGTTTTTTCTATTTAATGGGGGGTGGGGGGATCTTTTGGCGAAGATCTTTTTTAAATGACAAATTTGAAGCAGGAAGAGCACTATGTAAGGGATCAATTGGAAAGAAGTGAATGAGAAAAGTTCAAGAAGGTATTCATAGTGAAATATATCTTGTAAATAAATCTTTTACTAAACTTCTGACATGTTTGTGCCTGTCTAAACACATTGTGATACAGGCTCACTGTGGCTAATTCTCTTACCACTCTCTGTTGCATTGCCTGGAATGAAGAAAGAATGAGTTTCCTTCATAAAAATTAGAATCAAATTGAATTTTGTGAAGTAAACAACCCATAAAGATTTTTCTCCAATATTCCAAACTCTAAAAACGATTGAGGATTGCACAGAGGCAGTGAATGACTGCAGGATGTGGAGAAGGGGTCTTTACTCCAACCTGAGCACTTTATGAACAGTGCTGTATCGCCTAGTAAGAAGTGGCGGCGGTCAGACTGATGCTGTTTTAAGCAACTGATTACTTCATTAAGATTTGCTACGTCAGTACTCAGGTGCTTCCCCAAATGCCAAGGCTCTATAATGACATTTCTATTGCTTGGAAGTTCAAAGTGTTCTTTATGGCTCAGATAAAGTTGTATCACATTTTTGCTCTTCCCCAATAACTGATTTTTTGAGATTGACTACAGAAAGTTAATCTAACCATATTAAAGGGGCAACTCA
The DNA here is from genome assembly GCF_000327345.1 of Myotis davidii. Taxonomy (NCBI): domain Eukaryota; kingdom Metazoa; phylum Chordata; class Mammalia; order Chiroptera; family Vespertilionidae; genus Myotis; species Myotis davidii. Next base: position 3,093,384 of record NW_006383010.1, on the reverse strand, counting down.
CATTGCTTAGTTTAGAAAATATGGAAAATGAGGCCATTTCTTTTCATTTTCTTTATCACAGAAATAGCTTGTGCTGTCCTAGTAACCATTGGGTTAAGTGTATAACATGCAGTGATGTGTGTGCACACCAGCATTTCTAGGAGCTACTTGAGCTGCCCAGAAAAAGGGCTCAAGGAAATATTGGACAGTCCTTCAGTTATTACAGACTGGTTAGAAACTGGAAAGCAAGCTAATTCCAATAAAAAAATAATGATACTTTGTTTTGATATAGTACTTTTCAGACATGACTTCATCATTTATCAGAACATTCTTCTGAGCATAGGTAGCAAGGGATTTCTTCATTTTATAGAGGCATAAACTTGGGCATAAAAAGATTAATTGATTTCTGCTGGGCAGAAGAAGACAATGCTTAAGGGGAAGAGAGACCAAGTTTCTATAAAAAACACTCCATTGATTGTGAAATTATTTATAATTAAAGCAAAATAAATGTCGGTATGCTTACCATACTGTGTTCCCTCACAGATATTGTAGGTGTTAAGCTTAGAGTTTCTGGCCTCTAAAATTGATTCTGCCTCTTCTGGAGTGTGTGACCTTGCATACATTATGTTACATCTCCATGCTTTAGTTTCCTCAACCATGAAACCAGATGAAAGTAGTACCTACTTCACCAGGTTTTGTGAACATTGAGTTAATTTGTGTAGCAACTCTAAAGCAGAGCCTGGTACATAGCCATCACTCAGTGTTTGTTGTTCTTATAGTCTTGTAGGAAGGATGTAATTTAAACAACTACAGTAAAGGGTCATCAGGGCAGAGTTACAGAGGGCTGTGGAAATGCGAAGTAGGAGTATCTTACTTCCTCCTATAGAATAGGGGTGTGTGTGGTAGGGCGTTGTGAAATGGAAGTCAGGATTAACTTCCCTAAGAAAATTACACTGGAAGGAAAAATGGAATTCAGCCTGGCATATTGTAGATTCTAAAAGTAATTCAGTCTAGTGCACCCCCAGCCTTTAGGGGAGAGGGTGGTGAGAGTTGAGGCTGAAGAGATAGCGAGAAACTGGGTCACAGATGGCCTTCTAAGACAGTTATGGTAAGAGGTTTGAACTTTATGTTGGGAATAATGAGACATCATTGAAGTAGAAGAGTAACCCAAACAATTCACATTTTCATAAGTTCACTTTGGCTGTAACTTGGAGAACATGGAAATTGATGAGATGGAAGACAGGATAATCATTTAGGAGGCTTTTGTGGAAAATCCAGTTAAAAAATAATAGTGGCATTAATTGGAGTAGTGTCAGTCATGATGGAAAGGATTCAATTTGTAATTATGTTCAATTTGTAACAATGAAATTGGGGGTCACCACAACATGAGGAACTGTATTAAAGGGTGGCAGCATTAGGAAGGTTGAGAACCACTGGAGTAGGTAGACATACAAATATTTACTAAATAAAATTGATGTTTGGTTGATTTCAGGGCTGAAGAAAAGAAAGGAGTTAAATATATATCCAGGTTTTTGCTTTTTTTTTTCTTTTTCTTAATAAAGTGGTTGCTGGTGCTATTTAGTGAGATTGGGATTAGCACAGGGTTACAGGTTTAGTCTGGGGGAGATGAAGTGCCAGCTTTTGACAAAATAAGATTGAGATGTTTGGGAGATATCTAGGTAGAAACATGGGCAGTTGGCTATGTGGCTCAGAATTCAGTCTCAGTGTATATCCTCTATGAAATTGCCCATGATCACTTTATTGGGAAGCCATGTCTAGATTCTGGATGCCTCTTCATGTCCAGAAATTTGAAGAGTGATCTTGATTTATCTCACAATGTCTTGACATCTAGTTAAAGAAAATATTACCTAATTTTTCATTGCTTATAGTCTGAAAGCACAAATTTATAAAGTAGACTTAAAAGCAATAATATTTTTTTTCTGAATTCATGGGATATTTTTCTTAATTCTACTTTAGTCAGATATTTTATTCATTTTCATAGACCCAACACATTTTTTTGGAATTCAGCAGCTTGTTGACATTATGTAATAAGAGTTGTGTTTCTATAAACAGAAGGTATTTGACTGGGGAGATGATTGCTACACTTTTAATTCCATAGTGCTAATGAATGTTCTCAATATTAATCTATTATCTGTCATGTATTCATTTAGCAGGCACTCTTCTAGGTGCTGAAGATTCAGCAATAAAAATAAAACAGATAAACATCTCTTTCCTCAAAGGAATTACAGTCAATGGAGAAAATAGTCAATAAAGAAAAGATAATAAAACATATAGTATATTGATTAATTACTAGCTATTTGGAGAAAAATTAAATCTGAGAAGATGGAAAGGAAACACTAGAAAGGGGGTGTTTTCAATCTTTAGTGGGGTAGTTGAGGTAGTTGAGAAGGCATTTGAGAATAGACCTAAATAAGATGAGAAGGAAGCCAAGCCACTGTATGGAGGAAGATAGTGTCAGGAGAGGGCACAGAAAGCACAAAGATCCCAGTGTGACTAGAGTGGAGTAAGCAAGAGGGAAGTTATAGTAGATGAAGCTTGAAAAGGAAGGGGTTGAGCTTCTGCACTCTTGGAGTCTTTTAGACCAGGAGAGGAAGAAATTCCTAGAAGGTTTAGGAGTTATATATTCTGCTGTGTATTTTGAAGGGATCTCTCTCATTGTTATGTTAAATATAGGTGACCAAGCATTAAGAAGGTATTAGGGAAAATTGCAATGATTAAGCAAGAAGTAATGGAGGTCATTCTGTGATGGTTAATTCCAGTAGGCCTAGAATTGGCCTGAGCTGTTGTACTTAAGTAGGAGATGTTTCTGGATGGTATTAACCTATAGTTGAGGCATACAATATACTGAAAAAATGGTGTTGCTTTGTAACCATGAGTCCAAGGCAAGTTTCAGGATGATTATATTTTTTAAAAATATTTTTATTAATTTCAGAGAGCAAAGGAAGAGGGAGAGAGATATAGAAACATCAATGATGAGTGAGAATCGTTGATCGGCTACCTCCTGCATGCTCCCCACTGGGGATCAAACCCCCAAACTGGGCATGTGCCCTAACCGGGGATTGAACCATGACCTCCTGGTTCATAGGTCGACACTCAGCCACTGAGCCACTCCCAGATTTCAATAACTGGGCTCAGGATGGTTTTGATCAATTTGTTGCACTCCTTCTTTGATTTATTGACAACAATGAGATTAATGATTTGTACCTGTTCTCAGTGAGACCCCCAGAGAACCCTGACACTGAGGCTAGTTACCTAATGGATTGGATGTGGGGTGTGAGAGGTAGAGCAGAATCAATAATGACTCCCAATATTTACAGCTTTGGCAACTGATAGGATTGAGTTTAGGAAGCATGACTGAGGTGAAGCCAAATTAGCATTTATTTAATAGAAAAAGGAAGAGGAAAAAAATGAAGACATTCAATATAAGCAGCTCTTCTGTGGAGATCTGATATCAACAGAAGCAGAGAAAAGGGGGCTTTGTTGAAAGAAGACCAGAATTACGAATGTTTGAGAGTTGGTGATAGAGACATAAAAGGAAAATTATTTTGTTTTTAAATGTTTTGAAAACTTCTTTGGAGCAATAGTGTCCTTTCTCCATATTAGCTAAATTTTATCTAACACACAAAAAAATAGTAGTAAATATATAAGTATAACATTTAATTCCATTATGGGACTTGTCCTATAAACTAAACCATTCTACCTCTAAGATATTTTCATTCCAAAATAACATTTTACTTAACAAATGAAAATAAAACCATAAGACAATCAGAAGTTGAAATCCATGAAAAATATAGAATATTGACTCAGTTTGCTATTTGGAATATTATATTTAAGCAAAATATTTGCCCCTGTGATTCTGGACCCAGTAATGATTCCAAAAGTATGTGGATTTTATATAAGCCCAAGAAAATATCGTGATTTGTAAGATAAAGTAAATTAAACCTGTCATGAAGTTGCTATTAACCTTGAATATTTATGCAATTTTGTATTTACATTTCATCTGGAAGTCTTTTGCAGAAAATCTGGAATGCCTTTTACTTGGTTACAAAGTGAGAACCTTTAGAAACACCCTTCACCTCTATGTAGTAGGTGCTGAATAAATGTTTGTTAACGAGATGAATACACACATTAATAAATATATGAGTGAATAAAGAGTCACATGAATGCTTTATGAAAGAATATATGAATTTATAGAGGCATGTGCGATGCACAAAACACATCATGTCAACAGAGAGGAAGTCACAAATCCTGTGGGGTTCCCTTTATTTGTTACTAGGAACAGCACTGAGGGACACTTGCAGAATCAGGGCAGGGGAAGAAAGCATCATTGTTGACAATTCCAGAGCAAACTGGGGATGGAATACAAGCTGACCTAAGTGATTTCAATAAACAATAGCTGTATGTTTAGGTGGCATCAGATGACCTGACAATGGAGATTGACGTTCGAGCAAAAAGAAATTGCTCAAGAGAGAATGTGTAACTCCTGGGGTAGAATTGCTTCATCAGGGAAAAGGGTAGAAGTTGTTCTTTCCTTTTCTGAGTCATGAACTCATGACCTCCTTCCCTTTCCTACATACGCACTCATGCATGCACACACACACGTATACACACACTTCCTTAGGTATCTGTAAATTGAAAGATTTATATGAGCTCTCACAAAGGATGGGACTGTTTTCCGACAAGCAGTTTCTCCACCCCCTCATCTCCCAAGGTAGTTCCTTAACCAGGTAGCAAATTGAGGTGTGGGATTGAGCCAAATACAAAAAAAAGCGTTTTAGATAAGTTAATCTCAGAATTGCATAGGAAATAAAAAAATTGCAAAATCCTATACCTTATATGTATGCATGGGTGGATAGATAGATCTTTCCATTTTAGAAAAACCTTCCAACAAGATTTCTTTTATGTTTAGACTATTAAAAAGTTTTCTTTCTAGTTCCTCTTTCCCAGCTTAGTAAATATGTACCAATCTCACAGGATTTTATTTAAATAAACCAATAACCACCCCTCCAAAAAAACCTACACAGATAAAGTGTATATAGTAGAACAATTTTCTAGAAATTAATCAAAGAAACAAGATCTTCTAACTAAACCCTAGCTGCCACACCACCCGCTAAGCAATAAAATCAAGTGGCAGTTTACATTCAAATAGCTAGAAAATATTCTTTCCTCTCTTGATGGTAGGCCTGTCTCTTGAGTCAAACAGAACAATCCTGTCTTTTCTAATTAAATTTAAAAAGAAGGCCTCTTGCTGTGTTTCTTTAGACAATAGACACTAGACACCAGGAGAGAAATGAAATAAGTGCAAAAAGGGAAGATGTAGTCACAATTTTCCAAGTTTTTCCCCACAGATCCCTAGTTGACCAGATGCTCTGAGAAAAGTGTGTTCCATGGCAGAACATTTCTGCAGGGTTCCATATACGGTCCTCTCCAGGGGACACACAGTGCTTATTAAAATAGTAAAAGCCCCCAGACCCTGAAGTAATGAAATCATTTTAGTTTCCTTTAACCCAGTGTTTCCAAAATGTAAGAGTTCACAAAAGTTTCTTAAACGTAAGACACACCAAGGTTCCACAGAGGTAGTAATAGGAAATATGCATGCCGACACAAATAAGGCAAACGTACACAAGTGTATATGGAGCCAGCCCCCAGGGAAACGGAATAACTTGCAGAGGTTCTCAACCTTCCTAATGCTGCGACCCTTTAATACAGTTCCTCATGTTGTGGTGACCCCCAACCATAAAATTATTTTCGTTGCTACTTCATAACTGTAATTTTGCTACTGTTATGAATCGTAATGTAAATATCTGATATGCAGAATGTATTTAAGCGACCCCTGTGAAAGGGTCGTTCGACCTTTAAAGGGTCGCGACCCACAGGCTGAGAACCGCTGAGAAGTAGTCAATGCCTTTGTAGAAAAATATAACCTGTTAATGATCAGAGGACAGAAAAAAAGAAATTATAGAGGCTGGGGACCGCGCATCACACAACTTAGTGATAATTGAGTTTAGAAATAATTAAAAAGCTGCCAAGAAATTGGGGTCTAAAGCCTAATTATTAATCCATTATACTGTATTTTCAATTAATCCTTCTGGTGGTACTAGACAATTCTAGGACAATTAATATTAATATCCCAGTATTTTTCACTAAACCAGTGCCTTCTAAACTTCAAAATCTATTTGCCTTTGGAAAACCCCACTTCCCAGGGGTTCTAATGGGTCTGGGAGGAGTGTGGAAATTTTTAAATGCTCATAAAAAGGCTCACAAGGCTTCTTGGACATCAGATTCATCTTACAAAACAATAATTTGTTGAATTAAGTGCCAATGAAACAGATGGATTACATTTTCCTCACAATGTGCACAAATTAAAAAATTAAAGAGAAAAAGTACTTGGTAAAACCAGCTTTGTATTTTGTTGGAACTAAAACATTTAGAAAAATAGTTTGAGATGTTTGGCTAAAGTCCTATGCCACCAGGCTTGCCTGGTTCCAAACACCAGCCTCATTGACCAAAATATTCTATTAAGCAAACAGATGGGTATTTTTTTTTATTGACTTCTTCACAGAAGTGCAGTACAGTGTTCCTAGAAGGATAAAGTGATTGTACTGCATACATTTATAAAGGTGGGTTGAGATCCATCTCCAGGAGACTTCAGAGAGAATAGAGACTGAAGGAATTATTTTTGTAAAAATAAGAATTATATCAGTATGAGATAATTGAGAAAGGAGGACCTGAAGAAAACAAGTCAACTAGACAAATGGAGAGTATACGTTTTGTGAATAGCTCGACTCTCTGCCACTATGAACATAATTATTGTGATGATTTTAAAAATAACATGTAACTCTGTGAAACATATTTATGAATAGGCTTTTTAGAAATCAATAAATTTTGTCTGCTGGTACAGCTCAATCTCCAGTAGGTGGTGTGTAGGAGGCAGCTGATCAATGATTCTCATTATTGATGTTTCTATCTCTCTCTCTCTCCCTCTCTCTCTCTGAAATCAATAAAACATATTTTAAAATAAAAAAAATAAAAATAAAATCAATAAACTTTATTTTTTGGAGCAGATTTAGTTTCAAAGCAAAATTGAGTGGAAAGTACAGTTATCATATACCTTCTACTCCCCTCACCTACACACATAATCTCTCCCACTCTCAAGATCCCACAACAGAGTGGTACATGTTTTGCAATCAGTGAACAAAAATTGACAAATCTTATCACCCAAAGTTCATATTTCACATTAGGGTTCACTCTGAGTGTGCTTTTAGCAAAGAAATATCTTGATATTACCAATAACTTACTTGCCAAATAATTGACAATATTTTGCTTAAAATAAATTATTAGTGTGAATTTGAGGATAAGTGGTTCTGGAACTAAGGCTTTTGCTTGTTTCAAAAGAAATAATTTCTAGGAAAACGTAGATTTTTCCTACTTAACTATAGTGTTCATCATCAGAAGCAGACAAGCTTTATAAACGATCAAATGTAATTTCCTATTTGCAATTTAAGACAACATATTTTCTCTGGGGGGACCCATTCTTTCTTAAGACAGTTGCCTTTGGAATAACATATAACAGGAAATCAGCTATATTGTAATTCTTTACATATTAAATTATTTTAATAACAAAATGAAACCCGTTTTCATTTCTAATAAACCTACTTTGTAAGTGTTTCCTTTTCAAACTCACGTTGAAATCTGCAGTGCACCAATCTGGCATCTCCTATTTTATAAGGACTGAAATATATTTATGGAATGAATTTTGATGCTGGGATTCTGACTGCAAAGTTTGAATTTCTGTTTCTTGAACTAAGCTGCATCTCTTGATTCATACTGAACAGATTAAAATTTCAAAGGGAGAGTTTAGACACTCCAAGATTAATTTAGACTCTGACAGTGTTTTTGCCTAAGTCCTGATGTACATATTTCTGGCATTAACTCTGACCAGATATATTCCTAAAGAGGGTAACTAGTGTGTGCCCTTTCCTCCAACCCCAAAAATTACTACTAACCTGAGCAGTGCCCAGAAACTCTGGGTGTACATAGCTATTTGTGAGTTAATTGAGCTAGAAATTCACTAACATGGAGCACTTACCTGGAGTCTAGTTGTCTGTATATAATCGTACTTTTGGTTTTATTATTAATTTAATTCTTTATTATCTTTGCACCTCACAATAAGAACTGCAAATATTTTAATTTAGCTTTTTACATTAGCGAATAGAGATTATAAAGAACAAAAAACTCAACTGCAGTTAGTAGCTACCCAAAGAAAACTGACCTTTAGTATTTTTTTTTTCTTCTTTCTTTTTTTCATTCATGCCTTCAAAAATTTATTTTCCCTTCTACTTGAAGCAACCTCATCCTCAAATTTTGGCTCAGATATCCACATTCCCTTTACTTTAGTCTGTGGTTCCAGGGTTAGAGCCCTTGGTCCAGATTTGGCCAATCAAAAACCTTAATGTCTCCCTCCACCTGCCTATTCCCTCCACCACTACCCCTTCATAGACATCCATCCATAGGGATGAGTTGGGGATTGCCCTATGACTAAAATTTGTTCAAACTTGATTTTCAGCTGCAGAAACCAATACATTCTTTTCTGTTTAAGTTGATTTGAGTTGATTTTCTTCTCATTATATATATATGCTTTCAGACATTTTATCAGTGCTACTCATACATATGTTGAATGGAGTATTTCTTAACATATATATTAATGGAATGTTTCCATGAATTAAGTTTTTTAATAATTGAGAGTATTTTTGTTTGGTGATTTTAATTGTATAATAAAATTCAGAGTTTCAGAATAACCTTTAGTTAACAGTGCACTAAGAAATCAGGAATAATTTGATAGCTTTCTTAAATTAATATTTTTAGAATACCTGCAATTTTAGAGTACTTTCAATAGATTTGTTGCTTTGATATGCAACATTATAATGCAAAGAATATTCTTTGCTTTTTTATCCTGATTTTTGTGTCCTCTTATTTTTCATATTTTAGTGGCATTTATTTAGAACATAACTCACTAATCCTTAGTCTTAATTTCTCATTAAAATGATCTTGGCTTAATTAGTAAGACAAATGCTTATGGGTTGCAAAAAAATACACGTCCTGTTCCAAAAGGCTTTTGTCTATATATTCACAATGTCTCATTGATTCTGTGTGAGAAACTTAGCCTCATACTTTCTGCTTCAACTAGAGAGGTTAGCAACAATTTCTAATCAAGTTGTTGTAGGTGTGACTATGATAATATGCAGAGAGCAGCTTTCTAGAGACTAAAGTTTAAATAAACATGAACTTGAAAAATGTCCAAACTTGCCCATTACTCCTCTCCTTTAACACACCTCACCCATGCTGGAGTGATAGGATTAGTGACAGAGCCTGGTAAAGGAGTAAAATATCATTTTTCTGGCATTTCTTTTATCTTTATTTTACTGTACTGAGTATTTATTTGACAATTTTTAATCTTTAATGGGGATAAAACCAGTTCTTGTTCACTCTTAAGTAATAGAAATGACTTAGTCAAGGGAAACCACATGACATGAACATCATTTAAAAAAGTTAGCGAAATTAGTCTTCTATAATAAGAATTTTATCTTGACTGAAATGCTTTCACAGGTCATCATTTTAAAATTTACTTAAGTATAAAAACAATAATGTGAGAGAACATATCAGTAAATGTTTGTGAATTGTATGTAGGTTGGTAAAATATTAGTAACAAAATACATTCTCATTTTATATCAGTTTTAATGTAATATCTTTTAGAGAGAAATACTGCCTTTACCATTTAACATTTACAAATAGTATTTATAATATAACTAGAAGCCCGATCCATGAAGATTCGTGCAAGAATAGGCTTCCTTCCCCTGGCTGCTGGCACTGTCTTCACTCCGGCCGGAGCCGCCTTTCCGCCTCTCACCTTGTCACGTCAATTTGCATATTGGGTGCCGCCATTTTTGTTGCAAAGTTATGGTCAATTTTCATATTCTGTCTTTATTAGATAGGATACTTAAGCTTGTTTTTGGCAGACTCTAGGACTACACAGGAGGCTTGTGTGTTGGGCCAAATGTTCTAGAAGACAAAATGAAATTTCTCAAAATCTGTTAGTGATTGGGAAAATATCTCACTAAAGGGAAGGAGCCTGACTCCAATGCATGGTCAGCTCCCCTCATAAGACTTTTCCCAGAATTTGAAACTTGAATGGAGTGGACATCTAAAGAGCTAAGCTCAAAAACTTTCATAAAAAAATCTGGTCTCCTGCAGCAGAGACTGAACAAGGTTCTCCATTCATATCTTTGAAGGGTTATTCCTAAGGAGCAGACAAACTCAAGGCAGGTTGAGTCTTATTAAAACAATAACACAGCCTGACCCTTGAGTTAAAGTCATCAAACTTTCACTGTATCTTCCTAATAATGTAAAGGAGGAGATCTAGTTGGTGGAAAATAGTGTTTGGAGAACAAAGTTCTTTTACATACATACCATCAATCACAAATTTCTAGACATATAAGGAGGCAAAAAAGGTGACTAATTATAAAGAGAAAAACAGGAAAAGTGGGCAAACAAAAATCCGGACATTGTAGATAAAAAACATAGAGTTTAAAATAAGTATGAATAGTATGTTCATGTAGACAAAAAAGAAAATCCAAAAAAGATGAAAAGAGGGAGAATTTCAACAGAGAATTTTAAACTGGCATGGTGATGACAAATCTCTACCTTGCCAACTCTCCTGGGGCCTTTCATACTGTACTTGGCAAATAATATTAAAGAAAAGGTGGTGCTGTGAATGCCAAGGAAGCAAGAATACCATTGCCATCTTTTTTATCATAGAAATGTCAGCATGATGGCAATGTTGACTAAAGGTGATGGCTATCAATAATATAATTCTAGGGAGAAAGAAGTATCCAAAGAGCTAGTGTGAATTATTTTCCAGGAACTCCAAATTTAGGTCTTATAGGAACCTTGAAAACAAAATTTGGTTTGTAGCTACAAGCTTTTGGAAGATACACAAAACTCCCAGGAGTTTTGCAATAGTCCTTGACTAGCCGGTTTCAGCTAACTCACCTTATATAACACATCTGTAAGGGCATTGCTACATCAAGCAGTGAAGAAAAGCTTCACTTATAAACCTTGACCACAACACAAAATATGGCATGGAGCAGGGCCATTGCAACAGCTGCTTTGTAATCGATCATAAGAAAGAAGACATAAAAACCAAGCAAAGATTTATTGCAATAAGTACAATGTCATACCGTTGGAACCTTTTTCACTGGATAACAGTCTGAGTTACAACATTATCGACAACAATCTCTTTACTATGCCACTTATTTGATCGAGGATTTCTTTATCTTCTGGACAACTATTTCTGCCACAACCCTTTGAAAGAAAATGTTATATTGAAACCAAACACTACTTTTCTGTTTTTATATTTTATGAAGAGTTTTAAACTAACAATGTGAATGAAGAACCATCTTGTTTAATGATATTGATTAAGCCCTTAAAATTCTGTATATAAACAAATCAAAGCAACAATAGCAGGATTTTTCCAGGACCACGTGGTATTATTGTTGGAGAGGCAAATCATAGATATTCTCTCACCGAGACTATATTTATATGAGGCAAGTGTTTTTCAACCACACTGTGTTATTTGGCACCAAATATCTTTTCTACACCTCATTGAAACTTGTCTTGGCAAACAAGTAGGTAAAACTAGGAGACCAAATGGTACATCAAGATACCCTCAAAAGTAAAAAATACCAGGAATTGTAAAGGACCGTGCCCATGATATTTGGTACTGCATTTTGACCCCAGTAAATCCAAATAACAACTCTATTTTTTATTATTGTCTGAGCTTTTAAGCTATAAATTAAATCCTTTTAGTTTGTAATTTAATGATAATCTCATATTTAAAAATATTAGGTGGTAGTATACAATTAGGCCCAATTACACACACAATCACACATAGAATCACAAATATTTGTAAAGAAAAATAAACCCTTTTTTTCAGATGGAAAAGTTTCTGATGTGCAAATTTCCTTTAATGTCTGTGTATAGTAAAAATTATGAGTCAAGCCCTAGCTGGTTTGGCTCAGTGGATAGAGCGTCAGCCTACAGACTGAAGGGTCACAGGTTCAATTCTGGTCGGGGCACATACCTGAGTTGTGGGCTTGATCCCCCATAGGGGATGTACAGGAGGCAGCCAATCAATGATTCTTTCTCATCATTGATGTTTCTATCTCTTCCTCTCCCTCTCCCTTCCTCTCTGAAATAAATAAAAATATAGTTTAAAAAATTGTAAGTCAAGTCTTAGTAGCTTAATTCATAACTGATACAGAAAATCTTTAATAGAATTAAAATTATTATAAGGTCATGAAGTCACTGAAAGGAAAAGCCAGGCTGGTTATTAGTAAATCTAATAATTCCAAATTTGTCTTGAAATAAATAAAGGCTACTGAATCACATAATCTCATTCCCTTTTATTTTGGCCTGTAATTTTTGTCTAGAAATTTTGCTGGAAATTATAGAGAAACAAACAAAAAAAAGGATTTTGACATTCATATTTATTTGTTTTTTTGTTTTTTTTAAAAAATTAAATCTTTATTGTTCAGATTATTACATTTGTTCCTCTTTTTTTCCCCCATAACTCCCCTCCTCCCAGTTCCCACCCCACCCTCCTCCCTTACTCCCCACCCACTGTCCTCATCCATAGGTGCGCG
>NW_006383010.1:3073093-3079412 GCF_000327345.1 Myotis davidii | reverse complement strand
GACTTCAGCACTGCGCCTCCTCTGAGTGTCCGTATGCGTTACTCTTTCCTCCTAGATGTAGGAATTCCACTCAGCCAGCGTTCTTGTGGTTCTGGTTGATGTCCGTTCCGTCTTTTAGTTTCACTTTTGAAGTGGTTGTTCAAGGCAGCAAACTCTGGCGTTAACCTATGCCGCCATCTTGGTTCCTCTCCTTGACATTCATATTTAGACTTGGTGAGCCAGCAAAGAGAATAAACTATTATTCAATATATTTGAGAAACATTCATTTTAAATAATAGTTTTGAAAGTTCTCATAATAATCCAAAAAACTGTTTTGTTATCTCTTTTGACATTTCATTAAAATGTAACTACGTGTATATTCAATATATTATTTGTAATAATTTTAAAATGAAACAGAGCCCTAATCGGTTTGGATCAGTGGATAGAGCGTCGGCCTGCAGACTGAAGGGTCCTGGGTTCGATTCCGGTCAAGGGCATGTACTTTGGTTGTGGGCACATCCCCAGTGGGGGGTGTGCATGAGGCAGCTGATCGATGTTTCTCTCTCATCGATGTTTCTAGCTCTCTATCTCCCTCCTTTCCTCTCTGTAAAAAATCAATAAAATATATTTTTTTAAAAAGAAAGCAGAAAACTAGTTTTAAAAGCAATAAAATCACATTTACTACTATTATCTACAACACCCTTAATGTTTTCAGGAAGTCAAGTTAAACACGTTGGAGAAATGCGAATGATGCCTTTTAAGTAAAAAATTAGAGGAAAGAATGAGCTGGGAACATGGAGAAACAGTCATGCTATAAAGACTTCTCAGGATGCCAGGCAAGACTAAAACAAAGCCCATTTTATCTGAGATACAAGGTAAAAAGTCTATTTAAACTCAGCTACCCACACTGATTATAGCACTAACTCTGGATTACCAGAAGTGACATTCCTTAACCTCTTAACTGGAAAAATTCTATTTTCTCTGTTGATAGCAAGAAATTGTATTTATAGAAATTATGATAGTTTGAACGATCAGTTTGGGAAATGAATACGTACTTACATTTCTCATTTTTACTGAAATCTAAGAATGTAACCACAAAAAACAGACAAGCAGAAAGGCAGTATGTAGTAATAATGCTGCCTTTGCAAAGAGAACTTTAATTCTTATTAAAATAACTGCATATTTTCATCACATACCAAACTATATACTTTAAAAGTGACTTAGAAAAAAAAGATTGGGAACTATTGGTGACTTAATGAACTATATATAGTGTAATCTTCAAATCTTTACTCAAAAGAGAATCATATGTATAAAGAAATTCACCATTTGAAGTACTTATTATGTTATTATGAAAATCAAAGAGGATATTTCTAGTTATTATGAAGTGTTAATTTATCTAAACAGATTAAGATTTTATTTTATGAAAATCAGTGACTTTTCTTGTTAATAAAATATTGGAAAATAATACAGTAATACAAAATTGGAATATAGTATAACAAAATGTAATATTGCTTCCCTCTCTGCTTTCTTTTTAAAAAGTGAGTAGATACCTCCCCTCTACCATGTAAATAGAATTCTGGATTTCCTTGGACAGGGACAGATGTGGGAGGACTCCCACAGTTCCCCAGTCACTTAAGCTCCCCCTCTTGTTTTTATTGTGTGCCCCTTTTTTGTCAATGGAAGAAGACACTTTTCTTGTATTATGTGCTCTGCATACTAAGAGGTGCATACGTTTATAACTTTAAAGTGTAACAATTTGCAAAAATAAAACAAAAATTATTATAACTCATATAATAAATGACAAAACTGGGGGAATAATTCAAGCAGGATCATTTTAAAGATGGCCAAATTTAAGTAATAAATAAGAATGGTAGTAATAAAGGCAACCTCATTTTTGGATTGTACTGTGTCTTTATAATTTTACAGTGTCTTTATAAACAAAGGACTCCCATCAGATACTATTTTAAATGGTTTGAAATAACACATAAGAAAGTTTATTTCAGTTGATATTTGTAAGCTGTCCAGAAAAGCAAAACCAAACCAAAACCAAACCAAAAAGTAACAAGAAGTTAGTAATAAATTGTACAAAAGTGGCTCAGTGATTGAGCGTCAAACTATGAACCAGGAGATCTCAGTTCGATTCCCGGTCAGGGCACATGCCTGGGTTGTGGGCTTGATCCCCTGTGGGGCATGCAGGAGGCATCAATCAGTGATTCTCTCTCATCATTGATGTTTCTATCTCTCCCTCTCCCTTCCTCTCTGAAATCAATAAAAATATTTTAAAAAATTGTACCAAAGTAATCATCATAGACTATTTTTTACATTTTCTAAATTATTTTCTAAAATTATTTGTAAATAACTAATATGCCACTAATATGGATATTTAATTTCTAAATTTCATGACCAATAGCAAAGTGCTGAAAAGAGCCTCCAATTTTCTATCTTGATATAAACATAGCTTTATTAATTTTAAAAATTTCCAAACACAGAGATTGAACTCTAGGTAGTAGATTCAGACATACTTCATCAAGTGGCAATTAGCTTAGTAAAAACTGAAGTTCAGCAATTAGCTCTCCTAGGAAAAATAATATCCAGTATGACCTATGTGGTTTAATATATCCTTATTATTTCTAGAGGTATAGTCTTATAATTTGTACAAATAAAAGTCTATAAATGGGCTATCTTTAATTGTAATAAAATATAACTCCATATGTCAAATAGATGAATTAAGATTAGCCCTAATCCCAAATTTAGTTATTTTAGAAGACATACAGATATTATTCTATGTAATTAAACAACTCAATTTAAGTATAAATTGGTAATGGGAAGACTCTCCAAATATTTTCTTATGAATAGAGATTTGGAGAAAACCATTAAACCAGCTAATCTGAAAAGAAGGATTTTGTTTTGAGTTCGCTGACATTTTCCTACATGATTTATTGCAATTATGGTAATTAGGCTAAATGTCAAGTATGCCATATTAACTCTTTTCAGAGTCTGAGGTAAATGGGAATATTCAGATTTTGACATTTCTACTCATATTTTAGAATGGTCTGACTGTGCAAAAAGAATAGACTAACTAACAACTAGCTAATGTTTATTTCACCTAAATGTTGAAATGGTTCTTAGACTAGTAATAATGACACAACAGCAAAATAGAAATTAAAAGGAAAAACATCTTTATAATGTGGCTCTATGGGAGAGAAGAGGTAGTAGAATATTAAAATGTTGTCCAGCCTCTCTGTATTCTACCATTTTGAGTGCCAACAAGAACAGCTCTAGTTTGTTAAGGCCGTATATGGTGCTTACATAGTATCAATAAATAACTATCAATCCTTTCAAAACAGATCACTGACTATTTTCATATTGGACATTGTTTTTGGTGTTGTTCCTTTCTGGAGACTCTAGAAGAGAAGTGGTTTTCTTGACTTCTCCCCTCTAGTGGCCACCTGCATTCCCTGGTTCATGGCCCCCTTCCTCTGTCCTCAAAGCCAACAGTGAGCTCACCCAGTAAAGTCCATTTCTCTATGGGAGGAATATATTTACAGTTTCCGGGGATAATGGTGTAAACTTCATTAGGTTGATTTTATTTTGCCTACCACACCTTTTATATAAAATTTCTAGAAAAAATCACAGCTATAGAGAAAGAAACTATACTAGTGGTTGCCTGGGACTGGGAGTGGAAGCAGGTTTCACTGAAAACAAACATGAACGATATTCTTAGAGTGAAGTAAGTTCTCTAAAACTAGATTATGATGATACTCGCAAAATTCTAAATGTGATTAAAAATCATCAAGCTGAATACTTTCAATGGGTGAATTTTATGGTATGTAAATTGTAGTCCTATAAGTCTATTAAATGTTTTTAAATTCATAGAAAAAACAAAGGAAATAATTTATTGAAGTACTTAATATCCCTAAAAATCAGCACTAATTAAGGTGGAGGTCTTATTTGGGATTTTGACTCCATATGAATTGTTTTTTCCCAATCACTTGAAAGGGTATTTTGGCTTCTGTCAATAACACATTGTACTTACATTTATTGTCTCACCTGCTGATCTTAAACACATTCTTATCATTACATCACCTAATGGGAGTGAAAAAATATTATTATGCACAGTGTGAGACTTCTGAACTCAAAAGAAAGGGCAAAACAAAAGGCCTTCTTTGACTGCCTTCATTGGATGAATTATGAACATGTAGACAGAAATGCCAAGATCAGATATCTGATTGCTTCATCCCAGCATACACATAAAACTATAGTCATCATTATTAAGAATCATAACAAAGTCTACCCATTTTTTTCTTCATAAATGTAGGGCAAATAATTTATTTCCTGTTTCCCTTGTCTGGCAAATAGTAACCCAGAGTCCTGAAAATTTTATGTCTTCTCTAAGTGTACATGAATTATTGTAGTCTTAGTAATTCAACAGAGTAGTTGATATCCATTTACTCCAGAAGTACTCAGAAGGGTGATTTTACTCCAGTAAGGAATAAAAAGACATACCTTGCCTGTGTTTTAATAATGACTCTAATTTATTCTAATTAGCCTTAAGGGTTTGAATGAGTCAGCTGGCTGAATTGTGGGAAATGGTGGGTGGCACAGCAGGAAGTCTGATGCTGACATATTTAATTGTAGGTGTTAACGCCTTACTGTGGATATTCCCATGATCACATCCATTCTGCTTTTACTTTGTGCCTCGAGGTCTCCTAGAACTGGATGTGTGCTGTTTATATATCGCTCTGAGATGAAAAGTATATCCGAAGAGAAGGTATTACTGTGCTACAGAAGCATTCACCCCAAGCTCGCCACGCAATGTAAACAAGACTAAGGGCCCTGAAGGGTCACGCCAGCATCTCGTTGCAGTACGAGATGGTAAAAATTAACACCTACTCCCCTAAATGCTTCCTTCAGTAAATTCAGAAAGCTTGGCAGTGTAGCTGGTTTATTTCTTTTATTATTTTCTGTGCTTCCGTTTTTCCTATCCCTCTTTTGCTATTTTGGATTTTTCAAAATTCCTTAACATTAGCTGGTCATTCTTTTCCTATGTGTTGATTTTGATCACTAAGTAAATAAGTGATGCTTTTTTACAATCAGGAGCTGAATAGATATTTACCTGGAAAATGCCATTTTAGCGACATATGTCAATGTCTATGTCTCACTGACTTTTCATCAAGTAAAGTTTAGAGGCAGACTATTTTTTCTCCTTTTATCTATAACCACAAAAGGTGAACGATATATTCTTTTTGAATTAAATTGTAGGTATGCTTGAATCCTGAATAAAGATACATAGCCTTCATTTTGTTCGGCTTTGTTGATCTGATTCATTAAGAGATTTTTAAATTTTGAAGTTCTTCCCAAAGTAATTTTTTATCTCTGGAAAAAAAATAGATGCTTAGTTTAATAACAGGTTACAGCGGTTCCTATTACCGAAATGACTTTGAAGTTACACATAATTAGAATCAGACAGAAGGTATGTTCTATGACCAATTTCAGGAGTGCTCTTAAATACACCATTGCAATAGCAGGATTTTACCTTTAACCTATTTCTCAGAGAAATTTTTTTTAAATCTAGGATCCAGCATTGAAAACCATCCCAAAAGGAATCTCTGGTCTTTAGAAAAGACAAACTGAGGTGAAGACGTGACTGGGACCAAGAGGGGCTGCGCAGACTTGTTTTTCTTTCATTGTCTCAGCGTGCCGGGGTAAATGGCTCCTCACTAAAGTTCACCAGCGCAGTTCCAGTGTTCCATTCTGCTGGCTAATGGCAGAAATATTTCTTCTTAACCCTCAGGTATTATTTATATGCAATACTGCATCTTAAAAGCCAGAATAAGAAAATGTGGCAGAAAGAATACTAATGGGATTCTGGAAACCTAGGTCGCCATTTGATTTCACTGAAATAAATTGTGTGGTTCAGAAAAAATCCGCATGTCCTTAGCACAAATTAATGGGGTTGACTAATGAACTCCAATGAAACTAAGCTCCAAAACCTTATTCCAGAACTGAAAGGTTTTAGATAGATCAATAAGCGAATAGGCTGAGAAGTCCCCTGTGAATCGGAGGAGCTCGATTTCACATTACACAGCTGTTTGTAAAATCGCAGGTATACTGGGAAGGATGAAGTAAAGAAGCAGCACGGAGACCCAAATAAAAATTTCTCAAGAGTAAAGCCTGTCAGAAATAGGCATAATTGCTGCATTTTCCACATCTAGGCTTTGGTCAGTTAGAAAGACTATGGCCAAAAAGGACATGCAGCTTTGAAGCTAGCACTCATTTAATTAAAAGCAGAAATAGAAAAAAATATATTTTAAAAATGGAGCAAAAACATGAATAACTT
>NW_006383010.1:3065596-3072586 GCF_000327345.1 Myotis davidii | reverse complement strand
TTCTCTCTGCACCTTTCTAGACCATGTATTCCTGGAATCTCTACATTGCCAATGTTACTCAGAAGATAAAGCATCTAAAACAATAAATCTTCTGACCAGACTGTCTCTTACCCAACCCACATAATCAAACCTCAAAGCCAATGGAATTTTAAAATTCTGTGTTGCTGGTGCTAAGTATTTTGTGATTTTTTGTCCTTTCTTGAACTTTAAACAATCCCAGGTACTGGTACAAATTAATATTCCATAGATCCTCGTTTGATAAATGACTGAGTGTACACTTTCAGCTGTTTGGGGAAGATTTTAGAATAACATTTGGTTGGTTTCCACCAAACCTAAATGTTTTGTAGCTCATTCAAATGTACTGATGTTCTCCAATTGATGTTGTTTTACCTCTTGCCATATCAGATAAAGTTTCATGAGTTTATCTCTAGAAGGAAGAGTTTCTTGTCAAACACAAAGATAGGGAGCAGAGGGACAGAGGTGGAGTTTCCTCACTGAAATCAGCTGCCGACATGCTGTGTCCACTGTGAACCCCCACGTTCCATAAAGCTGGAATGTCAGGGGACTGCAGCCGAGCGCTACTGGGGATCAAAGCAAACAAGCCGCTTTCGCAGCCCGTGTTCTGTCTTTTCATTTCCCGTAGGTGGTGAGCTCCCAAATTGTACTAATTACCAACGTTTCTGATTACAGACAATTGGTTTCCTTCCTGACGCTGAGAATGTCCAAAAGCAAGCTGCCTCTGGATGGCCCTAACGCTATACCTCCTTTGTAAATGATTCCAGTCACTTCTAACGTGGTAGGAGTGAGAATATATTGTATTTTAGAGATTCTTTGAACTTCCTTGCTGGAGCTTATTTTCAAGTTTTATATTCATAAGCAAATTGATTCAATAACTCCTAATTCACCAATTTTTAATTCGTTACATTTAGCAGTTATAATTAACAAGAAAATTATACCTAATCCAGTCATAGGTTTTTTGAAAGTGACCGTTTGCTGGGGGACAGTGAAATCTTAATCTGTTTTCTTGTCCTCAGCACTGGTAATCTCCCTTTGTGAGAAGTTGAATGAAAATGCTAGTCCTTTACTTGGAGAGTTGTTATGAGAGAAACGCCATTTAAGAATTAACTGAATGTTCTCAAAGGCAGGGCTGCTGTTGCTTAAATACTTTTTATTCATTTTCATTGACTTTATTGGGGTGTCACTGGTTAATGAAATTATACAGGTTTCAGAAGCAAAATTCCACAGCACACCATCTGTACGCTGTATTGTGTGGTCACCACACCAAGTTCCGGTCAAATTATTTTATGGAAAACCTTATTTAATAGTTCTATGATGTCCTAATTAAATTGAAATCTTTAAATTGGGCGTAAAATTTATTGAAGAAGTTTAAAAAGAAAAAGCGTATATAAAGAAAGTATACTCTACTTTTTTTATTTTCAGATGGATTGATCATCTATATACAATTTTTACCCTACTCAACTTTGACATAAAATTTTTAAGAATAATATAGTGTTGGGAAGGAATTTTCCATATTGGATAAAATTTATGATCATGTCACATTTAACATTTTCAGATGTTCTAAATAAATACAATAATAGTAATTATTAGCAGGCAGAATAATGCCTAAATAGAGGAGATAGGCATTAGATAGTGTTTGAAGAAGGAACTCTAAAATCAGTTTTATAGAACGTTAGACTGGACATGTAATTTAAAAGTCCTCCATGGCAACTCCTGAGTTTTACAGATGAGAAAATTCAGTTTCAGAGAAATAAACTGCCTCAGGTGAAGCCATCAGGTAGTGCCTTAGTTGAGGTAACAATCCATGTCCTTTATTTAAATTTACTACCTTTACTCTCAGTTTTTTCTAGATATACGAACTGAAAAACTAAAGTGACTAAGTGTATTGAAGCAGTCTTATAATTATTAATGTAAGTAGTACCACGTTAAGCCTTGATGCACAGAATTATACTTGAACATATTTTGCATAGTGCTATAAGTTTTGTAGGTCATGTTCAATTGTAGACACAGAATTATGGCAATACAGAAACTAGAAAAAGAACACATGTGCAGAGTCTAGCTTATATTATTAATTCCCATTACCAATAATATACTCTTAGAAAACATAAACTTAATGCTTCAAATAAGCATTAAGAAAAAAGTGGAGTGCATGAGAGTCTTTTTCCTGTTGAGTGAAAAAAATAGAGAACTAGAAATCTCTCATGCATTAGTGGAATCTCAACACAATTAATTCAGATTTTAACAACTACTCTGATTTATCCCTTCAGATTTAGATTCCATAAAAACTAAGGATGAAGTCTCATGACTGAAATGTTTCTAAAAATAATTCCTAAAATGTAATTAAATCTGATAAACTGGGTTTAAGAAATTTCAGAGAAAAAAAAATAATGTAATAAGAATGTACCTGTGTAATAGCGCCATCACCTCAGATGTAATGATGCTTTTCCTCAAGTAATTAAACTGATCTCTCAACAAATCATTTAAGTACAGTGGGGCCTTGACTTACGAGTTTAATTCGTTCCGTGACGGAGCTCATAACTCAAATTACTCGTATGTCAAACCAACAGTGAACAGTTGAGACACGTGATGCTGGGCTGATGTGGCGTTCACTGTGACGTTCGCTGTGCCAACTAGCGGTGGGGTATCTGAAGCTGGCTCATAACTCAAATTTTAGCTCGCAACTCAAAGCAAAAACTCGGCTGAGAGACGGCTCGTATCTCAAAAAACTCATTAGTCGGGACATTCGTAAGTCAAGGCCCCACTGTATATGCTATTAGTTGGAATGATCTTGGTACAGAGTTGAAAAAACATTCCCTTCACTTCTTTGAGAACTTTACTCACTGAAGGATTAGCTGAATTCTAAGTTTCTAAGGTTTGAAGAAGAATTCTACCACAAATTTAAACTCAAGAGGAAAACACTTTAAATGTATAATTAATATATTCTTAGTAAATATTTAGGATAAAAAAGTCTCATACTTAGAAATCCAAAAGGACACGATTTTGTATCTATTATAGGTGGAAAAACACTGGCCATAAATATATCTTGTACTTTTACCTGTGAATAAGCAAATTTTACTATATATTCAGCCTGCCTTTTCATAGGTAGTTAAACTCTATATAGTTACAAATGTAGTTCATGATGAGTTAAGTCCTGTGAAAGAAAAAAAGTACATGACTTCATGTAGGTACACTCAAAATTTGCTTACAAATGGTTTGTCTCTTAAACATAATTTCTCACAGAAAAATATTTCAAATTATAGCCTCTCCCCACCTGAAACTCATTGACTGTATAATTAACTTGAACTGTGGTAATTATATTTGAGACAGAACTCTGAGTTCAGAGAGGAAGGAGAAAGAAAATACACATTTATATTTCCCTGGCTATGGCTGTGAATAAAATTTTGGCATAGGCAATATATGTTGGGAATCTTTTGACTTCTTTATATTTATTCTTCTCTCACTGGAATGTTGCCTGCTGCTCAGTTTTGGGGGTATTCTCAGTAATGCTCATTTTCTGTTTTAAACTATGCTTATTGGCATACTACCCAGCACCAGCATACCTCCCAAATCCATGACTCAAAATGATTTCCCTTCCTTCTTGTTCTACAGTGTCTTATACATAAAGGCACTCAATAACTATACATTGAAAGGATGAATAAAATATAAAACAAAGTTTTTTAAAAGATGGGGCTTTGCTCTAGCTGGTTTTGCTCAGTGGATAGAGCCTCAGCCTGCAGACTGAAGGGTCCCTGCTTTGATTGCAGTCAAGGGCACATGCCTGGGTTGCAGGCTAGATCTCCAGTGTAGGGTGTGCAGGAGGCAGCCAATCAATGAGTCTCTCATCACTAATGTTTCTATCTATCTCTCCCTCTCCCTTCCTCTCTGAAATCAATAAAAATATAATTTAATTAAAAAATATGTGGCTTTATCTGACCCTTTTAAAAAATGTTTTTGAATTGATTTTTAGAGAGAGAGGGAGAGGGATAGAGAAACGGAAGCATCAATGAGAAAGAAACATCAATGATTGGCTTGCTCCTGCATATTCCCTCCTGGATATCGAGCCCACAACCCCAGCATGTGCCCTGACCAGGAATCCAACCAGTGACCTATTTGTTACTGGGTCGATGCCCAACCACTGAGCCACTACTGACCAGACTGATCCATTATTTTATAGCCTCTTCACTTTCACTACATTTACATTCTCGGCTATTTTCTAAGCTTTATGTGGTTGTTGTTCTGCACAATAACTCCTTTGGAGGCATGAGCTTGAGTTCTAACAAGTGTGATAAAGGTAGTGGAAGAGGGCAGCAGGGCAGACATTTTGTTCAGATTTTTAGGTTGTGTTGACAGAAGGTTCACCTTATTTTTATTTATTTTATATTTTTATTGATTTCAGAAAGGATGGGAGAGGGAGAGATAGAAACATCAATGATGAAAAAGAATCATTGATTGGCTGCCTCCTGCATATCCACTACTGGGGATTGAGCCTGCAACCTGGGCATGGATCCTGACCTGGAATCGAACTGTGACCTCCTAGTTCATAAGTCCACACTCAACCACTGAGCCACTGAGTGGTTCACCTCATTTTTAAATGGTGAGGTTATTTTAAATAGGGAGGCTGCATAGCTCACAAGACCGTTATGAATCATAATGAAATAAGGTAAGCACACAGCTGTCATGTGGTACAACAATGCTAGACTTGCTTCACATATGACAGATCTGTAAGCAGTCATATCTCTGTCCTATCCAACATAAATAGGCATGATAAAACAATGCAACTACAGGGCTCTTGCTCTGCAACTGTAGTTCACCGACAACAACACTCAGTACTGAGTGTGCCTCCTGAGGTAATTCATGGGTGAGCTGCCTGCTTAGGCCTTGCCTGTGCTACATACCTATCTCATTGCTAAGCTGCTTTGAGTTAGGAACCCCATGCACATGCTCTTGTATGGTCAAAAGGAGACCATACAGAACTCACTCAAGGCTTGATGTGGGCACATGGTGGGCTGCCGGCCAAAATGTGCCCACTAAGCCCCTAACAAATGAATCATGAATTTGGGTGACTAGAAAGACAAATGTTTACCATGGAATGGTAACAGAAAAAGTCTGGGCTTCTTGCCATTTAGGAAAGAAAGAAAAGCGCATAAACTTTCTTATCCTTTTTCTGGCTAGAGTTATAAGAAGGTACCATGTACTCAGTTCAGTCTTTAGACAGGTATATTGACAAAAAAGTGAAACATTTTATAGATTCACAATGAAATATACTATATTTATGCATAACACATTTTCATATATATCATATATAAAGAAGTGATTTTCTGTCATGTAATGGCTAATTTGCTTTACCATAAGAGTAGGCTGAGGTTATTATAATTTAGCTTTTTTCTGTCATGTGCCTTTATTATTTAAGGCTGTGGAGTAAGCAGCCTGTGTTAGTACTCATTGAGCACCAAGAATTAAGTCTGAGAAAGATAATGGTTATTATAGAGTGGATTTCAATTCAGCTTTGTCACTAACTGGCTGTATGACTTTTAGCCGGTTCCTTAACGTCTTCCTCTGTGTTATGATCATTACAATTAGACACTATGCATTATAACAGTAACTTAATAGTTTAAATGCTCAATATATGTTACTTGAAGTTTATTTGTTTACTGATATTACTTCCCAGATTACTATTAGGATGAATTTCCACCAAAAACATTATGACCAAAGTGCCAAAATATACACCAATAGCATTAAGGTCTGCTAAACTACGTTTAGTTGTTCATCTAAGGAAAGTTATTTAGGAAGAAGAATTTTAAATTGACCACTTGTTCATTGTTGATCTTTTCTTAAATTAAGATTTTATTCTACTCTGTGTTTTGTCAATTGTTATGACTGTGCCTGGTGAATGAAACAAGTTACTTCAGAAAATGGAGGCAAGACAAATAAGAGTCCCAAGACAATGGGATAGATAGTATGGTAACATATTCTATTCTAGAAGGAGGAATTTTTTTAAAAAGTGTTTAGAATTTTTATGAGTAACTTACTATTGGTATTCTATGCTATGTATATACATATATGCATATATAGCTGAGCCCAGTCTTTAGGACTGGAATATGTGGACCCAAATAGGCTCATCTTTCTTTTGGGCCAGCAGAATGATTTTTCTTCAACTGCAGTTGGCTTCTATCTGGCTCTCTGGCAAACTGACAACTGTGTGGTGATGATTCCATGTTCAGCACAGACATTTTGCAGGTTCTCTAATATCTTCATTCAAATATTCAGGGAGTACCTAAGAACATCAAACTATTTTCAGTTACGTTGGAAATGCACCAGGAAATTTCCCACTGTGTAGTAGAATGGAAGTGATTTATTAAATGAGAAAATGAACCATTGGTCAATGGAAAGTTGACAGCTAATAAAAAAAATTATAGTTGGGACTCATCTCTCTATGCAAAAGATATTTGTTAAAAGAGGCCAGGGGAATTGAGGTGATTTGGACTAGTTATGACATTAGGTTCTGACACACATTCTGTAAGACTATTAATATGAAATATAGTTTTCCAACTCCAAGGCTGAGTGGTGAAGAAAAGAAAATACATGAAATTTTAAAACTTACTTCACAGGAGACTCTTTTTAGATACTAAAAATATCAGTGGGACCTCTTAAAATTTCCTTGTAAGGTCTTCTCCCTTTAGAACATCCCTTTGTAATCCAAACCTCAAGTTCAACCACAGTGTGAGCTGGAGAAGAGAGAGGTAGGAAAGGGGGGCTGGGACTTGGCTCTTATCAAAAACTCCCTTTAATAACATACTAGCATTTTCTAATAACTGCTAGACATTTAGAAAGACTTGATTATTTATAAAATTAATCATGCTTTGAATGGGGATATCAGCAAGATTGCAAAATAGAAAACCCTAAACCCTCCTTCCTAAATAGATATGCTGATACAACAATACACAGACCAATTTCCTTTATGAAAAATCCAAC
>NW_006383010.1:3052948-3064992 GCF_000327345.1 Myotis davidii | reverse complement strand
AAAGAGAAATCTTGAACATACATCTACCTTTCAGACCTTCGGCATGGTGGTGGTGGTGGTGCTGCTGGTGGTGGGATGCGGCTGGCTACTAGAGGGACTGTTTTCTGTCCTGTTTGACTCTACCAGCGGTTCTCAACCTGTGGGTCGCGACCCCTGAACATACATCCTGCATATTAGATATTTACATTACGATTCATAACAGTAGCAAAATTATAGTTATGAAGTAGCAATGAAAATAATTTTATGGTTGGGGGTCACCACAACATGAGGAACTGTATTAAAGGGTGGCGGCATTAGGAAGGTTGATAACCACTGCTACAGTGAAAGGATGGAAAAAATTATTCCATTCAAGTAATACCCAAAAGATTAGGGATGGTCATACTCATATCGGAACAAAATAGACTTTAAGTAAAAAACTCTCACTAGACACAAAGAAGGCTATTACATAATGATAAAAGGATCAATTCATCATATGATAGAGCAATTACAAAAAATATATAGGACCCAACATTAGAGCACCCAAATATAAGGAGCAAACGATGACAGAACTTAAGAGAGAAATGGACAGCAACGTAATATAGTGCTGTGCCTCTAATGATGTCATTTAGTGATTTCATCATTGTGTGAACGTCATGGAGTATACTTGCACAAACCTAGGTAGTATAGCCTACCACACGCCTAGGCTATATGATATAGCTTATTGCTTCTAAACTAATACAGCATATTACTATGCAAACAATACGTGATTAAATGAAACACAAGAGAAAATGATGCAATCAAGAGATGTCGTAAACACTAAATGTGTGAGGCTGCTGCTGGTATAACATGCCACACTGTATTACAGGAAACATTTTTTTATAGGTAGAAAAAGTGTACCCTAAAATAACAACCAAAATTATAGTAAATACACACAAGCTAGTAACATAGTTATTTATTATCATTACCAGCTGTCATGTAGTGTACATAATTGTATTTGCTATACTTTTATACAACTCACAGTACAGTAGGTTTGTTTATATCAGTGTCACCACAAACAGGTCATATGTATTGTACTATGGCATCATGACATCACTAAACAACAGGAATTTTTCAGCTCCATTATAAACTATGGGACCAATGTCATATATGCAGTTTGTGGTTGACCAAATGTCATTGTGCAGCGCATGACTATAACAGTGGGAGATTTCAGTAACCCACTCTCAATAATAAATAAAACAACCAGACAGAGATCAATCTTGAAAGAGTACTTGAACAACAGAATAAACCACATGAACCTAACAAACATATACAAAACATTTAAACATTTGTATCCAGGAACATTATACAGGATAGATCACATTTTCAATCACCAAAAAAGTCTTAACAAATTTAATAAGATTGAAACTATACCAAATTTTTTTCAACCATAAGGAAATCAAACTAAAAATCAATAGCAGGAGAGAAACTAAAACATTTACAAATATGTGGAAATTAAATAGCTCACTCCTGAACAACCAATGGGTTATAGAGAAATCAAAAAGGAAATTAGAAAATATATTGAGAAAAACAAAGCCCAAAATATCACATACCAAAACTTAAGAGGTGCAACAAAAGTAGTACTAAAAAATAAGTTTATAGTGGTAAATACCTGTATTAAAAAAGGAGAAAGATCTCAAATAGTAACCTCATTTTACACCTCAGGTAAATAGAAAAAGAAGAATAAACAAAACCACAAGTTAGTAAAAGGAAGATTAGAAAACAAATGAAATAAGACTAGAAAAACAATAGAAAAAAATCAACTAAACTAAGAGTTATTTTTTTAATAAAGATTAACAAAATTGCCCCCTTCAGGTGGCTTAGTCATTTTGATCGTTGTCCCGTACACCAAAAAGGCTGTGGGTTTGATTCCCAGTCAGGGTATATACCTAGATTGTGGATTCCATCACCAGTTGGGGTGCATGCATTAATACCTAGGAACATATAACCTATAATGACTGAATCATGATGAAATAGAAAGTCTGAACAGACCTATAACTAATACCGAAATTGAATCAATAAGGAAAAATCTCCCAACAAAGAAAAGCCCAGGACCAGATAGCTTCACTGGAGAATTCTATCAAACAATTAAAGAAGAGTAATAATATTATCCTATATAGTAGGGTATATAAGATATATATCTATAAATAGCACATATATCTATAAATATTATCTATAAATAGCACTATACACGCTCTTCATAATAATGCAAATACTTATTATTTATTTAGCCAAAGTTATGATATAACTATATTCAGAGGCTGGAGAAACAAAAAGTGAATGAGAAAGATGTAGAGTGACACCAGCTAAATTTTCATTTTCCATAGTAGCAAGTAAATGTGCTATAATAACTAAAACTGAAAAACCATAACATTAAGTATGTTATTGAAAGGACACAGGGAAAAAACAAAGGAAATAGCCAAAAATCTCCAAAGAAGTTGCTTCTGGAAAAAGGAAAATGGGTTGGGATGAGGTAGACAGTTGCTGCCATTCAATAACATAATCTGGAACTCCTGAACTACGAGTATGTGCCTGTGTTATTTTGTTTTTAAAAATAATTATAATAACAGGGCACTCATATTACTAAAAGATGAATTGGATTCATAGATATTTTCTACCGAAGATAATAAAACATTTGAGTGCAGCACTGTCAAGCTTTGGCCCAGTTTAAAGGAAATAAATAAGACACGAACTTCCTGAAAAAAGTAAATAAAGAGAAATGTTTCTGCATTTTCTACCAGACAGAGAGCTCTTCTGGCCCGGTACTGCCTTTTCTGTGGAAGGAAAAGTTATTCCAAGCTGAGTGCTAAAGTCAAAAGCTGCAGCCCCATGCCTGCTGTTTTCAATTAGCGTGCCAGTCCCAATGGCATGTCCGGCAGACTCTAGCAGACAGTGTTTTATTAGGGGTTGGTCATCTCCTCCTCGGAGCCACGTGAACAGCCTGCGGTTCAACATGCTTCCCTTGACCTTTGCGTCCCTCTGGAGTTGTGTGACCACTGGAAGCTGAAACCACAGCTGTCTGCCACTTGACTCCCAAAGCTCAGTCTCCTCTGCTCTTTCCCCTGGGGACAGAGTGGAAAAGCAAGTGGATGGAGAGAAAGTTGTGCATTGAACGAGCAGTGGCCTGGACGAGGTGTAGAAGGTGGCCCTGGGAAAGTAAGCAGAGGTCAAGTGGAAATTCTGCTCCTCTCAGCCAACAGGCCCGTTCTGGGCTGGAGGGGAGCGACGCTGGGTCCAGAGGAGGGCAAGTGGACTGGACCCTGAAGAAGAGCGTGCAGACCTGGAATTTAGCCTAAAGAAGAGACGGTTGAGGGTCGTTTAAAAAGGAACTCTGGAGCAGGAAATGTCATTATATTAGGAATGAGGACCAGATGTTCTCGATCTCATCAGAGCACAGAGCAGGGAGGGGAAAAAAATGACCTTATAGAATAAGGCAGAATTTCATGACGGTTGTTAAACACTGGAATGGGATGTCCATGGAGGCTGAGGAATTCTCCATAAAAATAAGACCTTTGTCTTATATGAACATTTGGGTGTAGCTTTGCTTAAAGCAGACGGGATTAAGGAAACCTGCCTGGGAAGTCGGTCCTTGAGCTCTTTTGTAGCAGAGCCCTTCAGGCAAACAAGGTAAAAGACCTCTTGCAAGTCCCCCTGATAGTCACCCCCTGGACCCCCCATGATAAGAACCCGAATAAGCACTACAGAGTTAAGTGTTGTTCTTCTTCCTCTTCTCTTTTCAGTTCCCCACATGTGTTTATAAACATATCAATTACAATGATACCAGGTCAACAGTCCCTCCATTTCTCCTTTTCACCCAGGGATTTGTTCTATTTTTGTGTTAGACAGGAGTTTATTAACCAAGATAAATGTCACTTGATGCCCTACTCCTTGAGATGGGCTGAAAAATCTGTTTGGGCATTTTTAAATATTCAACAAGATGACAGCTGATAGAGTAATTTACAAGTTAGAATGAGTTTTTGTTTCTTTTTATTGCTTTACTGATATATGTGACAAAATTGGAAGGAATATAACGTGTACATTGTGGTTATTTTATATAGTATACATTGTTATAGAATTCCCACCATCTAGTTAATTAACACATCCATCACCTCACATTTTTATCTTTTTTTTTTTCTTTTTGGTGAGCACATTTAAATTCTACTCCCTTAGCAAATTTCAATGATACAATACAGTGTTATCCTATATAATAAAGAGGTAATATGCAAATTAACCATCATGCCCTCACAAGATGGCTGCCTGCAACCAGGCCAGCAGGGGGGTTAGTGAGGGATAACCAAATGATTGAACAAGCAGGCTGTATGGAGTGACAGGCTGGCAGGGGTTTAGTGAGGGACGACCAAACAACTGAACAGCAGGCTGCGTGGGGCGACCAGGCCAGCGGGGGGACCGTGAGGGGTGACCAGGCCAGCAGGAGGCGCAATTGAGGGCAATCAGGAAAGCAGGTGGAGAAGTTGGGGGTAACCAGGCAGGCTGGGGGCGGGGGCAGTAAGAGGTGAATATGTCCGACTGCCGGGTTAGGCAGTCGGACATCCCTTGAGGAGTCCCGGATTGGAGAGGGTGAAGGCTGGGCTGAGGGGACCCCTCCCCCCCTGCACAAATTTTGTGCACCGGGCCTCTAGTCAACTATAGCCACCATGTTTTACATTAGATCCTTAGACCTTATTCACCTAATAATTGGACATTTCACCAACCTCTCCCTATTTTCCCCAACCCCCACTCCATGGCAACCACTTTTCTATTCTCTGTTTCTATGAGTTTATTTCTTTAAATTCCACACATAATGATACCATGCAGTATGAGTCTTTCTTTATCTAGCTTATTTTACTTAGCATATTGCCCTAAGGATCATTCATGTTGTCGCAAATGACAGGATTTTCTTTCCAGTGACTGAATAACATTTATATATATAAATATTTATCCATTGATGGGCGCATAGGTTATTTCCATATCTTAGCCATTGTACATAATGCTGCAATGAACATGGGAGTGCAGATATCTCTTTGATATTATGTTTTCATTTTCTTTGGATATTTACCCAGTTATGTGCTTGCTGGATCATATGCTACTATTTTTGTGGAGGAACATCCATACTGTTTTCCACAGTGGCTGCACCAATTTACATTCCCAGCAACTGTGCAGGAGGAGTCCCTTTTCTCCACGTACTTGAGAACATTTGTTATCTCTTGTCGTTTTTATGATAGGCATTCTAACAGGGGTGAAGTTATAACTCATTGTGAGATATGTGGTTTTGATTTGTATTTCCCTGATGATTAGTGATGTTGAACACCTTTTCATTTACCTGTTGGTCATTTATATGTCTTCTTTGAAAAAATGTCTATTTAGTTTCTCTGCCTATATTTTCAAGCAGATTTTGTTATTTTGTTTGTTTGTTTTTGCTATTAAGTTGCATGAGTTCTTTGTTTAGATATTAGCCACTTATTGATATATGACTTACAAATATTTTCTCCAATTTTGTAGATTACCTTTCATCTTGATAGATACCTTTCTATCTTTTTTTTTTGAGCAGAAGCTTTTTCCTTTTATTTTTTAAAAATGAGATTACAGTATGATCTAAATTTTTAATTCTTCCATTTATTCTAACCCTTAGTTAATAAGTAGTTTTATAAGTAGGTCCTATAAAACATTTATTTACCTATAAGATGGAAATGCCCACAGGATCTGTAGGTCATCTCACAGAAATGTCAACAAGCAAACCAATAATATGGCCTCTGCAATCTGTAGTTAGAATAAGGAGTTTTCAATTTATATTTCCTATGCTCCAAATTAAAGCTAACGCTTTAATTAGTAAATGATCATGAAAAAAAAGGACTGATAGCTAATTACCACTAATTACTCCACTGTTGGCTGATTAATGAGTTCAGTAGCCATGCATTTTGATCATGTAAACTCATCTGTGTATCTTTAATCAACTAAATTACATTTAGTTGTTTAATTATATGGCATAATTTTAAAATATTATTTGACAAAAAACTGTTATACAAAGAAAAGCAAAGTCTACAAATGTATAAACTAAATGAATATGTGTAGGTTGTTTACAACTATCTTCTGACTGAATAACGGCTAAAGCTTCTTACCGCAATGACAGCTTTTTGGCGCTCATCTTTCACGTGGTTACACAACGCAGAATGATTCTCCTTACTTATCAAATCATTTTTTAAAAGGAAGTAAGTAAGCAACATTTCTACCTGTTTTATTCATCCTTCCTCTCCCGAAAGACTGAATTTAAAGCTATCTCATGAGATGCCTGGCTGCCCTCCTGGCTAGTAGGCAGTAAAAAGAAAGAGGAGATGAGGTTAGAACAAGGAGTGTGAACAGATAATGTCATATTATTTGTGTCATGGATCACAGGGATTAAAGAATAATGGATGCCAATAACTATTTTCTTACAGAACCAGGTGTGCTGCCCACAAAGTATATGATCAGTCCCAGAAGCAAAAACAAAAGACAAGGCACCCTGAGTGTTCCTTTAAGTCAATACCAAACTAAGTGCTGAATATCTGTTTGCAGTTGACCTGTATTTAATCAGAACTAATAGTAGCTGGACTCTGAAAGTGCCTAAATTATTTTGAATATTTTTTCATAAGAAGAATAGCTAAAAATAAAAACAAAATTACTCATAAATTTTTATAAATCTGTGATTTTTATCAGAAGTTTCCACTGACTTAGCTTCAATGAAAGAAGAAAGCAATTCTCTAACAAGCTTACTTCTTTAAATACTATATTTAGGCCTGATTATTTAAATTATTTATCTTCCTTTTATAAGATATTTTTTATTGATTTCAGTGAGGAAGGGAGAGGGAGAGAGGTAGAAATATTAATAATGAGAGAGAATCATTGATCGGCTGCCTCCTGCATGCCCCACACTGGGGATCGAGTCCGCAACCCAGGCATGTGCCTGACTGGGAATTGAACCATGGCCTCCTGGCTCGTAGGTGGATACTCAACCACTGAGCCACACTGGCCGGGCTTCTCTTCCTTTTTTAAACTGCGCCCATTTATTTTCTAAGTTTTGCAGGTAGGTAGGTATAATTTTATAATCCTTTCATTTTATTTTAATAATTTCATTTGACAACTTTTAATCATTTATCACTATTTGAAAAGTTAGCTGTTTTTAGATAAATAGAACTATAAAAAACTGTATTATCAAACATGAAATAGGTGAAACTTCCTTCTTGAGCTTAAATTAATAACACTGACCATGCTCACAATGGCTTTCAAATCACTTGATAATTTGGGGTAAATTTTTGGCTGATGAGACTGTTATGTTGTGATGAAGTTTCTAAGACTTTTGACTCTAAAATCAGTTAAATTTGGGATTTTTGTAAGGTTCTGTTTTCCCAGACTGAAATAAAAAACCGTATTTGCATGTTTTGAATATTTTTCTGGTTTACTTTATGGTATTAAAATACCATTATATACAGAATTAACCAACAGATTTTTAAAAAAGATTATTTTTCTGAACATGTTTAACAAATCTCCAGGTAGTTTCAAAATATTTTAAATTGACATTTGGATTTTCCCATAATTTATGTGTAATTCCATTAGTGGTCTTGTTCAGTGCTACTTCCGTTGAAGGACAGCGATGTGCTCAAGATTTGTCTCTGAACTTTAAAGGCAGTTTGGGAAATTAGATTAAACTCTTGATTACTTAGGGATTGATTAATGCTAGTTTGTGGAGGCAAACACAGAGACCACACATTTGTGATGTTTTATAATTTCTACAAATTATCAAAACATCTACATTTTTTAAGTCATTGGCTGTCTGAAGCTGAGAGTAACAAATGGGCCCTATTTTCTGTAACAAGATGCTCTGTTGACAGTGCTCACTGTTGAAAGGTGGGAGGGTGGCTCTTTGGCCTCCCTCATGTTGCCTTCCATGTGGAGGAGTCTCAATAGTGTGACACCCTTAGCTTCTCCATTCCTCATTTATTTCTCCTCTAGGAGATAAAAGATTCCAATAAATGCGTGAATCTAGAAAATTTATGGTTTGTATATATTAGCTTCTTTCTCTTCCCATTCTCTTTTTGGGATAAGGTGTCCAGCACTACTTGTACCTTTGCAGATAAGTTTAGCTAATTCTGAGAATCGGTATTAGGAAGTCTAATTGCCCACACATTTAAGGCATGTTATTTTGTTTGTTGGTTTGTTTGCTTGTTAATCCTCACCTGAGGATATTTTTCCATTGATTTTTTAGAGAGAGTTGAAGGGAGGAAGAGAGACAGGGAAACATCGATATGAGAGAGACACATCGATTGGTTGCCTCCTGCACACACCCAGCCAGGGCCAGGGATGGAGCCTGCAACCAAGGTACATGTCCTTGACTAGAACCAAACCTAGGACCCTTCAGTCTATGGGATGACACTCTATCCACTGAGCCAAACCAGCTAGGTTGAGCCATATACTTCTTTATCAGCTTTGTTGAGTTATTTTGCTCTCCGTTGGTCCTGCTCTTTTGTACTGTCTTTCAGTTTATGAACCAATCACTGTAGAGATTCACTCCTGGCCAACACTGTACTCCTGGCCAACAACCTAGCATTCATGCATTTCATACAACAAATGTTTATGAAGCCTTTGCTACATGCTGAGTACTGTGTTAGATGCTGGTGATGGTGAAAGGACAGGTTGAGCCCCTGCTCTAAAGGAATTGCATCCAATCTCTGAGTGAATTACAGGGTCGCCACCCATCCCAGGCAAAGGCTACCATTGTGGCTGTGAAGCTGTAGAACTTAAGTAAAAAAGGAAAGGAAGCTTGAACTCTTAATTCTGCTTAACTCAGCTCCTATTCCAGTAATTGACAAAGGATAGATGCATACGAATGTAAACAGTTCAGTTCAGACTATTTAACAGTCAACATTTGGATGTTATTTATGAAAAAAAAATAATTAAAAATTTACTGTCTTTGAATTAAATTTGTATTTTTTTACATGTTTAAATGATGTATGCAGACTAGAGTATTTGCTCTCAAATGTTGGACATGCCCTAAATATTTTTTAATTAAATCTATTTGACTACATTTGCTTTCATTGTAATTTGTCTGTCTGCCTGTATGCCCTTTCCTCATCCATGTTGTTATTGGAATAATGGGGAATTAACCGTGCTATGCCCGTTTCTTAGTCCACTCACTGGGTATTTGATAACTGATCACGTTAGGAATCCATACCTCATTTACAACTCCATCTCCAAAATGTATTTCCCTCTGCCTTTTCATTGGATATTCTTGAATAGCCTTACAGAATTCAGGGGCGAAAAATGAAGGGAGAAAGGATGAATCCTGGAACTTTCCTTATAGTAGGCCTAGAACTGTGCAAAAAGAATGTCTTTGGAAAATATACTGCTAAGTCAGCTGGGGGAAAGGAATGGAGACCTTTTCAAAACCCACCCAGTGTTCCTTCCACCTGGAACCCACATCATCATCTCGCCTGAGACCCAGCCTGCTTCAAATTCCTCTTTCTCTCTTCATCTATTGCCAGGCCACAGTCTGCCCAGGCCTAAGTCTGTCACCCCTAATAAGCTGCATGACGTCAGTGTACGGGGATGGATTTTTGCTTTCTCAGAGATACTCTGTTCCAAGAAGCATAATGCCTTTTTATTAATTTTTGAACAGTAAATGTATGTACTGTTCCTAGGACATGCCAAAATAGTTTAAAAATGACATTATGGAAAATCATTAGCCAAGCCCTTTGCAACTTTTAAAGATAGAATTTAAATGCTGTTGCAGGCATTCTCATAAAAACAATCTTTATCTGTTTCTGACTATGACTGATTTTTACTCTGCTAGGAAAATCTCGGGGTGGAAATTTCCTGAACTGACAGCGGGTCATGCTAAATTAGAGCCACCACTCTTGGGAGGTGGCAGGCGTTAAAGAATGTGACTGGATTTATTTCTCATTAGTTATGAATCCATAAAAGCATTGAACAGTACCTTTCTAGTTTCCCAGTTTTAAAAATAGAGGATCAGTTTTTCCATTCAGCTTCTCACAGCAGGATGAGAGCAAAAGACACCGAAAACAAAGCTTCAACACGCTGGCAGCATGTGCCAGAATTTATTTTTTCCCCCAAAAGAAGAAAGTTGTCTTTTTCTTTAAGTTTTTTCCAAGTCTGTGTTATCTTTTCCATGGCACGTGATTGGGATATCAAAAGCAGATATATTGTACTCTATAGATGGAGCGCTAACATTTAAGCCTAATTGAAACGCACACAGAATTTCACTGGAGAGGTGATTCATGTAGGCTGCTCCACAGACCATCTGTGCCTACCCGCCATCCCCCAATTTAATTTTTGCAAGAAAACTAAGCTCTTCCTTTTTCCTTATAGACATATTTTATTCACCATTCACATTAGTAGACACCTTAGAGAGAAGATTTTAATATGACAAGATGACAATCACTTAACCCCATATTTGAGAGGAGGCCAGGAATTAAAGGTAAAGGGGACTTTGGTTCTTTGTAATGACTCCCATTCCTTTCTCCGCTTGAAGTCAGAGTATTTTCCCCTGAGGCTTCTATGCCCTGGCAGGTATATTCGGCACTAGCTGCCTCCCTCTCAAAAGGAGAAGCTGTCTCTGCTCCTGTCCTGACAGCACCCTCAACTCGTTTTTTCTCATCTCTTCTTTTGATATTAACCCTACGCCCAAATCCAATGTAATTGTAAATCAGCTACAGAGACTCTAATGCTGCTAACAAACCACTCAAACGTGGTTGGATATGTCTCTCCTAGAAATATTCAGGAAAGGTTAAACGGTATTCAGAGTTATTAGCAAATTTAACATTTCAAGATGCAATCCTATGATCCCAATTTTCCAAAGAGTATGCTTATATCCTGACCCACTCATTTATTTATTTTATGTACTTTTTCATTCAACAAGCATTCTTGGAGAATCGATTAAATGTTGTACACTGATCTTGACATCATGAATACATCAATGAACAAGATAAACAAAATCCTTGCCCTTATGAGCCTTACATTCTAGTAAGTGAAACAGATGACAGACTTGCAAATAAGTATTCTCAGATTGTGATAAGTTCTCTTAAGAAATAAATGTCTTTAAAATTACTTGTTTCAAGAATGTCAAAAAGCAGGTTTTGTTTGTGCCGTTTTTTTTTTCATTCCAATCCATCACTTTCAAACTCCTTTGATATCCATGCTCATATAAAAACGTTTAAGTCGTGATATGCTATAGAAGATAAAGGAATAGATACGCGCTGGACAGACATGGGTTCATCATTGGCTTGACCATTTACTAGTTACATTATCTTAAAAATTAACTTAGGCACTTTGAACATCCCTTTCCCTATTTATGAATATGGGGGAAATAGAAGTAATACTAGTAAAAGGATAAAATGAGATGAGATGTGAAATAGTTACCTTTGTTGCTAGTTGTCCATCTGCATCGCCCCCCACCCACTACCATATACCCCTTCGCGGTTTCATTCTCCCTTCCTTTACCTAACTCTGCGGCAGGAGGTTGACTGCCACGGACTACATCTTCTTGTTTTCCTTCTTGATAAGTCAAAGCAGTGGAAACGATGGCTGGAGTTTGAAGGGTACGAGGAGAGAGAAGTCAGATTGTTCTTTCCCTGAGGCTTCTATGCTTTGGCAGGTATACTCAGCACTAGCTGCATCCCTTCAAGTCCAAAGCTTCAGCCACAAGTCCAGCTCTTTCTGAGATGAAAGAATATAGGTTTTTCCTTAACCATTTGGTCTCAGGAGTTGTGTTTTCCCGCTGATGTTAGTCTGTGCGTGCCTCGCTATCCCTTTACCCCCTCCCCCCTGCTACACACACATACACATTCATAAGTAACCCTTTGTTAAAAATCTCTTTATTTGAACCACCTGGGGACATTTTTGTTTCTAATAGGGATTCTGACGGAGACAGTACTAGACACCAAGGATAGCCACACAAAGTATATCTTCAATATGATATTCTAGAACTGGTTTGTTAACATATTTGATAAACACGTGGTCTTTCTGAAGGAAAATTAGAGATG
>NW_006383010.1:3051807-3052837 GCF_000327345.1 Myotis davidii | reverse complement strand
AGTCTTATCAATTCTCCACCTGAGGGATGCTAGGATCTAGCTTTAGCTATGGGTATAGAAGCAATGAGAGGTGGTGGGAGTAAGTATTAACACCTGACATCACTTTGTAGGGCAGAATCCAAGGTGAGGTCCTTGAAAGGTCTTTATGCATGGAAATATTTTTTCACACATGAGTCTTGGGACAAAATTAAGAAAATTCACCAAAAAAATAATGTCATCCTTGGAAAGTTTGTGTGACTGTGTCAGGCAAACTGAAAATAAAGGTGAAAGATGCTACCATTGCCTTAGGATCTCTTCTTTCTTGGGATCTCTCATTTCAATGGGAATAATGCGATCTGGGAGTGGAAAAGACCATGTGGTAGTGCTTAACCCTCAGAAAAAAGGTGGTTGCAATTACCATAATCGGCTCCAAAGACTGAATGGCAACCAGTGTCATGACCTGCAGAAATCTGTGGCTGTAGCTAATTGATGACAATGTTTTCTGCTATAAATGGGCAGCTGACAAGGTATTATCTGATCTATATAATTGGAAAAAAGTGTATGTCTGGTAAACGAAAATATGACTTGAGTTGCTAAAGGGGGGATTCATTACTTATAGTCTCCCACTCAGTTTCCAGGCAGGTACTATTACATCCCTATTTTACAGATAAGGAAACTGAGTCTCAGAGAGGTTAATTAATGTGCACACACAACAGCCAGTTGTAGAACTAGGATTCAAATCCAGGTTCATACTACCTGGTATAACACTACACCATAATGCTGCCTCTGTAAAGATAATTTTAAATAAGATTCTAAAGTAGTCCTTGTAATGAACAATAGCAGTAATAAAACAATCAAATGGTTAATTTGGAAAATGAGGATACTTAATCAAGATCTGAAAATTTATTTTCCCTTATGTGTTCACCCAATGGTTCTCTTGTTGCTTGATTTTCCTTTTGTTACTTCAGGTAATTATTCTTCAATGAAACATGTATTTGCAAATTACAGCACTCCTTAAAAATTTGGAGTATCCACAGGTGAATGGGAAAGA
>NW_006383010.1:3046430-3051782 GCF_000327345.1 Myotis davidii | reverse complement strand
AAAGAGTGCCAAGAAACACAGGATTGCCTGACAGTGCTGTGAGTGCAGCTGAGGCTATAGTCAATGATATTATGAAGGTGACTGGACCAATTTGAGTTTCAATAATTAAAACATGATTTAATTGTCACTGGAATAGCTATTCAGATTAATAAAATGAATTAAGTACATTCAGAAAAATTTCCAAGAACATTTATAAAAAATAACTTAAAATAACAGATAACTAAAGTTAAAATTTGCAAGAATAAGAATATTGTCTACTTCATTGTTTTAAGTGGAGAAACTAGCATATTGTGTTTGACGAACTGCTAGACATTTAAAAATTCTTTCAAATCATATTAATCCCAGAAAGTTTAATTATATAAGTGTAAAAATGAAATAACATACTATGAAAATATACAGGGGAATCTTTTTTTCAATCCTAGAATAGGCAAAACTATCTAAGTCAACTTCCAAGCCAGGCTAAAATCATTTTCTTTTAATTTTTCAACTACAGTTAACATTCAGTATTATTTTATACTAAAGGCCCGGTGCATGAATTCATGCACAGGTGGGGTCCCTTG
The DNA here is from genome assembly GCF_000327345.1 of Myotis davidii. Lineage (NCBI taxonomy): Eukaryota > Metazoa > Chordata > Mammalia > Chiroptera > Vespertilionidae > Myotis > Myotis davidii. Next base: position 3,051,222 of record NW_006383010.1, on the reverse strand, counting down.
GTCTGGCTTGCGATTGAGGCCAATTGGGACTGCGGGAGGTTGGCCGGGGGGAGGGGCTGTGAGAGGTTGGCTGGCTGCAAGAGGTTGGCTGTGGGAATGTACTGACCATCAGGGGCAGCTCCTGCATTGAGCATCTGCCCCCTGGTGGTCAGTGTGCATCATAGCGACCGGTTGTTCGGTCATTTGGTTGCTTAGGCTTTTATGTATATAGATTAGTTTCAGGTGTACAGCATAGAGATTAGACATTTATATATTTTATGTAGTGATCCCCCTGATAAATCTAGTGCCCACCTGGTACCATACAGTTATTACAATATCATTGATTATATTCCCTATGCTGTATTTTATATCCCTGGGAATATTTTTTGACCACCAATTTGTAGTCATTTAAAAAATGTCTGCATATACTCTATGTGCAAAAACTTCTACCATATATCATTTTTTGTATGTTTATAAAGTGGTCAGATATTTTTAACAGAAACAACTAAGAAAGTTTTTTAATATAAAAATCTTTTTTCTTCCTAAATTAACTTGCTATTTGACAAAGAATAAAATTAACATTTCTTAAGTGTATAAATTATTAAATAGATGTCAGAAAAACAATGTAAAATTAACATAGATAAATATTGGAACATTTGGGGGCATTAAAGAGTTTTGGGACATTTCTCTGGTTATATATTCTTACTTCAGACTACAACTATTGGCAAATACATTTATTTTTACATGAGATTGCATATGTGATTATTCAGTGACAGACACATGAAATATTTTTTGGATGATGTGAACAACATTTAACAGTATATAGAGAATGACTCTTGGCTTAGGCTTGATGGCTCCTTGTTTTATAATTTTCTAAGCTAGATTTCTTATAATTAAATAGCTACATTGAACCCAGTGTCATGAACGGGCATGTCATCTTAGGAAAGCAAGTCCTTTTTATAAGCTGAATGCTCTAAATGTTCTCTTACATTTCATTTGGTGAGCCTTGAGATCAAGTATAAGTAGCAAGTCATAAAAACAGTGCCACTCATGCTACTTTGGTGGTGAACAATCTTCTCGTCCAGGCCATCAATTTTCTTTTTTTTTATTGGATTTTAAGTTTAGTCTCCTAGTCTCACAAAGGCAAACCCACCCATTCACCTGATCATAAATTGTACATCTGGTGTCACCACACCAATTTGCTAAATGTTATTTTGAGCAAGAGATTCCATCTCTTGCCATGTCATGTTCTGCCACTCAAAGTGAATTTTTAATGTATTTATTTCATAGAGTGTAGATTTAGTCACAGTGTCTTGGAATTAATACAACAACATAGAGGCCAGCAAAGAATTCTTTAAATTATTGCCTTTTGTTCCCCCTGAAGATTTATTTCTACTCACCAAAAAAGAAATATTTAGAATTGGCTCAATTATCTTTTTTACCAACCCGTAAGTGTAAAAACTGGTTACCATGGGGCACTTTAGGTGCCAGAATTTTGACCAAACATGTCTGCTCTCTGTTATTAAAATAAATGGACAGTAGCTATGTATGTTCTGACTTGCCTCAGCGTTACCAATCTCCTTTCTTCCCATTGGCTTTGTTAAAGGTTTGTAAAAGGTTTCCTTCTCCCAGGATGCCACTGACTCAGGGTGCTCAGCATCCAATCCATGTGGCCCTTTTACCTTGGACGTGGTACCTGATGTGCACCTATTCCCACAGAGAAAAGTTTCAGAGTTCTTACTTCCTGAGACGATTAAGCCTAAGACATGAATTCTGAGTGTCGCTTTGTCCCACACATGTATTCATGGGCTAACCTCATGCTCTCCTATACCTGATTTCAACTCTGTAACTCCAACATTGAGATGTACATGCAAACACACACACACACATACACACACACACACACACCTACAAGCATAATGCACAGTGACAAATAGCAGTAATTCTCTGTAATTACCTTCTCACCCTCCAACTGGGAAAGCTATGCACTGAGTGGATCCAAACCATTGGCTCTCCATTTCTTAGCTATAGTCACAAGGTGAATGACCAGAATGAGGATATCAAAAAGGTGATTGCAAAGGGATACCAACTCAAGTCAGAAAGGTTGTCATTGTCTAAAATGGATGATCAAACAGGAAGGACAGAGAGCAAACACTCAGAGCTACAAGAAACAGATTGGTTTCTTGTCTCTTATTTTCTATTCTTACTCCGTCCAATCCAATCTCTGCACTCGATACCCCGAGTTAGCTACTTAAAATACAAATCTAAATAACCACTTGCTCCGTTAAAGGCCCATTAGTAATGCCTTTTTCCTGGTGTTGGACTAGAGCCCTCATCATCAAAAAGACCTAACGACCCTGCATGATTTGACCTCCTAAATCAGTGGTTCTCAACCTTGGCTGCACATTAGAATCACCTGGGAATCTTTTTAAAATCCTGATTTCTGGGCCTCATCCCCTGGAAATTCTGTTTCTTTGTTACTAATGTTGTGGCCCTGCCCCATTACAATGAAACAGAATTTCCAGAGGATGGGGCCCAGAAATCAGGATTTTTAAAAGATTCCCGGTAATTCTAATGTGCAGCCAAGGTTGAAAACCACTGTCCTAAATGGTCTCACTACCTCTACTCAAGCAAATTTAGATATGTCACAACTCTATTTAAAAATGAAATAAATTCATGATTCCCTGTTACCTGTAGAATTTGAAGTCCAGCTTCCTTGCTTTATTTTCTCTCAAATTCATTCCCTATAATTTTTATAGCCTTTGCGTTGGTGAATAAATCACATTCCCCTTGCCGACTCGTTCTCTCGCTCTCTCTTTTGTTTTTCATGTTCTGCCACTCCCTAACTCTGCACAGCTAAATCCTTTTTAGTAGACTTTAAATCCCACTACACATCATGTGTCTTCTTTTAATTCTTCCTATGAGGAAATAATTTCTTCACTTCATTGCTGTAACATTTTACCATAGCCCTTCACCCTTTGCTTCTTTGCATTGTAGAAAGCTCTGCCTATGTGTCATCGCCTCTTCTTGCCTGAACACTCCTTCGCATGTAAACAGAGCTACATCCGATTCATCAATTGTTTCAAAATATCCAGCAGCGTGTCAGGAACCTTCGTTGGCTCTCACTCAATAAATATTTGTGCCGTGTATGACTGTCTTCAAACATCAGGAATCAATCTCTCAGAGAATCTACAAAACCAAGCTACTCTTGACTTCTTTTGCCTACTGCTGTCTGAGTGGAGAGTGCCAAACAGTCTTAGAATAAACGAATTAAGTTCCCAAAGATGAAGAAGCACTAAGCAAGGAGAATAAGAGGGACATGATCACACCATGTGCAGATTGTTTTGCCCAGAAGGCTTCAAGGCCTTTAATTAAACAATTTAATCATGGGAGGCAAAAGATGGAATGTGTTTCTAATTAATGCTTTAGACTCATTATGCTCCCAGGCCAGGAACTATAATAACTGCATAAGAATTTGGAAATTATTTCCGCTGAGATTGTGGCAGGCTTTTTTTGATTCATCTCAGGCACAGCTCTTCAAAAAAGCCTGGGCTGTTGCTGAGCTGCTATCATGAACCAAAATGGTAGTTTTGGAGCTGGTAGTTTCATTTACATACATTTAAACGGAAAGCATCACCACCCTGTAATCTCTGTTTTTCCCCTTTGTCTTAAAATATCATAAAAATATTCATAGTGTGGTTGCAATGTATTTAGTGATTAGATTCTATAGACATTTATGGGAAGGATTGCAGATGTCAAAATTAACCTTGAAAGTTCTTTAATTGTACAGGAAGTAGAATAACATAGTTTGGGTATCATTATATCTCTCAGGAAATTCACTTCATTAAATAACTTTTCCCTGGAGTAGGGATAGATTATTGTTTCTTACAGCATCTGAGGAAGTAATTTGCTTCTAGCCAAGGGCCTGTTTCATGAAAAAAACAAACAAAACGAAACAAAAACAAAAACAGAAAACAAAAAACACTTTTCTTTCTCTTAATTTACAAAGTTGAATTTATAAATTTAAATGTACATAAAATGAAATATGACCATAAGTTTCCAACTAATCCATATTCACTTACTCTTAGAAATTTTAGTATCCTTCCACAAAAATTCAGTTGAATTCCATAATTATAATTGTAACAATCAAAGGGTTAGTACAAATCATTTTCTCTAGTTAAATTATTAATTCTATAACTTTTAAAGTGATTTTAGATTTCAAAACATTTAATTTAAAATTTTTTAATTTTACTGATTATTCTCCAATAAAGTTATTTTAGTGAATTAGACTATTTTTAGCCTTTATTTCCTCCTTACTTTACTCTTCAAAAATTCTAGGATGAAATGTTTTAAATTTGATCATAACTCTTATTCTCTCAATTGTATAATGTTCAGAGGATTTTGATGAAGCAGAAAATATTAGTCAATCATGTCTGTTATTGTGGGTCTTTACAGGGCTAGTGTACCACTTCTGATTCAATGCTTATGCTTCTTCTATGTATTAGATAATACAAGTTACACTAAGAATATATTCTATTTTTAAATGTTTTTATTGATTTTATAGAGAGATAGAAACATCGATGAGAAGAGACATCTATCAGCTGCCTTCTGCACGCCCCCACACTGGGGACTGAGCTCATTACCTGGGCATGTGCCCTGATCGGGAATCAAACTGGTAACCTCCTGGTTCATAGGATGATGCTCAATCACTGAGCCACACCAGCAGGCATATTTTCTATTTTATAGGCCTACTCATTACATTTCATATGAAAATATTGATCCTTATACGTAGATAGATATTTTTCAAGCACAC
>NW_006383010.1:3037110-3044312 GCF_000327345.1 Myotis davidii | reverse complement strand
CATAGAGAGCATAAAAAATACATTTGGAATATTTGATTTAATAAACACTTCTAAATTTTTTTTCTTTATTCATGGTCCAAATACTTAAAAACACATTAACACAGTTTGTATACACACACACACACACACACACACACACACACACACACACACAAACAAAACTGAAAAAGAGGTCACTAAAAAAAAGTGTAGCAGCAGTCCTCTTTCCTATTTCGGTTTTATAGGAATATTTGTCTTTAGAAAGATATTGTCGACGTCTAGCAAAAACTCATCAAAATGATAACATCAGTGGGGAAAGGAATCTTGCTTTTTTTCTTAGGCATTGAGTCCTGGTTCTTTTCAGAAGAGAGTAGACGGTTTCTTTTATTCTACATTTATTTAAAGTGAGCTGTCAAGTGTGTGGGCTCAGCAGAAGCACGGACACTGTTTCCTAAGGAGACTTAGTTGACATCCATTTTAGTCTCCACACTCCAACCTAGGTACCTCTATCTTTTGAATTCTAGATGTCAGAGACACTGATACGAAATTGAGACAAGTATATCACCCAGAAACTACATGAAATGTGCTGTAGTGTAATGTGAATAGGGCCGGAGGTCAGGAAAACCTAGTCTTGACCAAGCTTTGCTCAGAACTTGCTTTGTCGTCACTTGATATCATTAACCTAAGCTTCCTCATCGTGAAGTTATACTGAGTGATCTAAGTTCCCGCCCAACTCAATTAGCCATCTATGATTCTAAAATTTCCTATATTTCTGAAGGCTATAATCTGATATCAACTTATGAAGTCTGGCATTCTCAATCAGTATTATTTGTAGGTAATGTTTTCTCATGATATATTTTTGCATGAAGTTGACGTCCAATTGTTTTGAAAGTAGAACACTGTTTAAAATGCACCATCTGTCATTATAATATAAAGACATTTTCTGAGAGTAGTGAAAACCCCATGACCTTTCTGTGCTTGGAAAGCTCTTGGTTGTGAGCTATTTTACATGTCTGATGAGTTGTTTGACATCCTTGTCACAAAAAATATAAGCATGCACAACTTTCCATGAAGGTTTTCTTCATGAAAGTTGACCTCTGTTGTGGAACATATGTTCTTTCATCAGGTATCTGCCTTTGGTTAATTGCTTCAATCACAAGCATGATAGGATGGGCTTACAAAGGGTATGTGTTCTGTATTTAGAGGGTCATTTATTTGAATAAAAATATAAGTTGCATTTTGTGTCTGATGGTGTTCAGCTCCAGAGGAAGATAGCAAGGAACAAGAGGCAGCCATGAGGCTGGCTTCTGGTTTTTTCCTGAGACCAAACACATGCAGGCAGTGCACAACTTCACAGTGCAGTGAGGCCCATGAAGACTGCTAGGTTCCCTAGAATAAAGTGAGGTTCTAATTTCAAAAAATTTAGGTGCATGCAGCATATTGTGGATGGGGAGGGTGCCATTGTGCTGGGAGAAAAGTATTTTGATATTGAAAAAAGTGTTGTGTGTATTTTCTTAAATAGATATGCTTTCTTTTGAAATAAGATTAGCAATCTTCTTCAAAGGTCAAAAGTCTACAGATGCTTTGGTTGATTTTCTGGCATTTTAAATTAATGTTTTTTATGTTCTCCCCTCCCCCCACCCCCAAAAAAAGATAAAGGTTAGTAAGTTTTCTGAAGTGAAACATTTGAACAGTTGTTCACCTATACTACTTCTAGTCTTCTCTTTTTTATCCTTCACTTACAGAAGAATCATACTTTAAAAAAAGAAGAGAAAAGAAAACTCTACCAAGTAAACAGGGTTGACTAAGAAATTGAAAACATCTGAACAGGAGCCAGACATGTAGGTAAAATTAATCTTAAAGCATTCGATTCACACGTGTTCTTTCTCTGACAAGACAAGACAAGCTAAACAGCATCCAACAGCATTCCTCCGTTTTTCCTTTTGTTGTTTGCCAGTTAATTTTTATTCACTGGAAAGGCCAATTTTCCACATGCTATTCAATGTGGTGTGCTTGTTTGAAAAGGAGCAAGGAAAAAGAACTAAAGATGCTGAGCACTTAACTCATTCCTCCCTTCTTTTCCCTCCTCCTCCCTGACAAGTGCCCTTTCTTTGGGGCTTAGTGAGAAACAAAAGCAGACTCATTCAACTTCAAACCTTGAACCCATGCCAGTTGAAATATTTTAGCGAGGCTTATCCTCAACTAGGTCATACCGTATAGGTGGGCCTAGTTAAGTGGTTTTTGTTGGACACCCTGTTTATTATGACTTTACAGTCACACCCTCTGTGCCAAAGTGCAGCTCGGCAAACTGCGTGTGGGGTGGAGGTATGTGTGTGCTTCGTTAAAGAATGTACAGCTAAAGAAAATACCTAGTTTCAGAAACTGAGGAAACGTTATTTCAGAAAGCATTTAATCCACAAAGAACCCTTATTAACATTTGATCTTTATCATCTATACCTGGGGGTCAGCAGCTTTCACACCCCCATGATTGTATTCCTAATTAGGTAAATGGCGGTGGGGCGGGGGGTGGGGGAATTGCTCAATTACTTGCATCAATACAGGTTAGAATGTCAGGATAAAAAACAGGAGTACAAACAAAACTTTCGTCTTGAATTCTTTTGCCTGCGTCACCAGGCAAGTCTGTGCATGAGGGGACATAGCAAAGTAATGCAAATACTACAATCCAAAAATTCTTACAGGAGGTACAACATCTCTCTGGAGTGAATTACATGGAAAGATCCCATTGTATTTGGATTTCAATTGCTACTAATCATCTACAACTGACCAGAAGCTCTGGATTCCACAGTTCTACTCAGGCTCTTTTCTTTAGCAAATGCACTGGACTGTGACTGATGCCCAGGAAAGAAGTAAGAATTCAGTAGTAAAAGGCCAGGAGCAAAATTTTGACATCTCAGCATGGACCGGTCAATACAGCACAATGCACAGCCCATACTGATTAGATCTGTACTAGACTCTGTGACACTCTTCTTGGCCATGCTGATACTGGTTAGAAGTTCTCACCAAATCCTTAGAAAGGGGGAACAGACATTGAAATTCTGGTGCCCATTGTACATAATTAACCCCTTCCCCGGCAGAAACGTGTATACACGTTTTCACAAAATGTTCTTTTTTCAGTCGTCGACGAGTATACTCGTCTAAAAACTTTACCTTCAAAAACCAGCTACATACGTACCATTCTAAATAATTTCATCTAGAAACTTTCTGAGGAAATACTATTCTTAACCACAAAAATGGGAAGAAAAAATAATTACAAACTGTTTTCATAACCAGCATCAAAAATACTATATAGAACCAAAATAAAAAAGTTAGTCTAAAAAAGAAACGTTTTTAAGAAAAAAATTATTGGGGAAGGGGTTAACTAACAGAATGAATTTCAAGTTTTTTTATAATGTGTGACCCTTTTCCCCCGATTCTTCCCCAATGGTATCATTTGACCACGGCGACTGATTCTGGAGTAATGAAGTTTCTCTTTAAAATAGTATCAGTGAAGCTTTTTAATAAAACGTAGTGTTAAAAAGAGGGTACCCCAATTACTTATGAAATAGTTAAGTTTTGGGAATTTGACATGTATTCCTGGTGGGAATTTTTCTACTTCCAGAAGCAGCTTGGTTTAAGAGTGGGCATGTGACTTTAAAGGTTTGAATCTGGGTGAACCTCAGAACTATTGCTTCAAATGCTGGGATGGAGGCTCCTTCTCTCCCTCTGGACCTTGTGATGTATACATGGGAGACCAAGGCAGTCACATATTTTGCCTTTAAGAGGCATTTTCATTGCCTGATATTGGATCCAATACACAGAGGGAAGCTAACCTCAGGAAATCACAAGGAGCTTTTGGACTTAGCCATCCCTGAAACAAAACCTACTGTGGATTTACAGTGATCCAAGCCAGTGCATTTCCTTATGTTTAAGGCATTTACCATAAGGTGTTCTGATCCCTGCATCCAATGCCATAGCCCTATAACTTCTGAAGTATAAACTTGTGCAGCCTTGTTCCAGGCTTTGTGATCTAGTTCCTGACAACTTTTCTTCTTTCGTGACTTGTCACTTTCCAATTTAGACTCCAGTTATCAAGTACCAATAGCAACTCCCTGAACACATCGTGCTATTTTGAATCTTTGCATCCCTCTGTGCCGGAAGCCGGTCCATCCTTGCTGCTTGACACAGTCGCTGCAGGAAAGAAACATCTGCACAGCATATGTTTCAAGGGACCTGGCGTATATAGCATACTGTTCTTAATATGTTTGCTCCCCTTAGCACTGTGTGTTTTAACCAAGGTCCTCTCCGAGAAAAAGGTTGTTTCCCCAGGTGAATTTTTCCCTATTAAAATCAACTGGTATAAATACGGATGCAACAAGACAATATACAGCAGAACTTCTCTGGAGATCCAGACCAGAACTTGGCTGGAGATCCTGGCTAGGCTGCTGATCAGCTGAACGCTGTCTCTGTGTCATTCCTTCTTCGCCGACTCTGTCTACACCTTTAGGAACCCCTGGACCTGCTGGGTTTGGACCCCGGCACCTCTGTTGGAAATGTCCTTTGTCACCTTTTTTAGCCTACCTAATTATACTTATTCTACAAAATATTCCTCCTGTGTGCTGTCCCTAAGATTTTTTCAGAACCCTCCCACCTCTGGCTTAGACACCCGTTTATGTGTGTCTCTGACTTACCTTCACACCATGGTACTTATAGTTACTTCCTCCCATGGACCAGAAACTGCTCAAAGGAGGATTAATGTGTGTGTTTCTTTTTTCATCACCAGTACCTAAACTAACACTTGTTGACATTCAAATGTTCATTGAATTAATGAATGTGCCAGATAACAAAAGAATTACAACAAACCTCATTCCAGCTTAGGACAATGTTTTTCTTCATTTTTGTTTGGTTTGGTTTTATTTGGTTTCAGTTTTGGGGTAAGAGCCAGCAAACCTAATGGATTTTAATTGCTTGGAATGTGTTTCTACTCTTTGGTATGGTTTATTAACCCATTAGTAGATTGGTAACCAGATAGAAAACCTAATTGCTGATGAGCTACCTTCTCCTATTACTTGCCATTAGTCACCAGAGAGAAAAAAGCAAGAGAGATCAAATGGGTCAGTGAAAATCCAGCATCACCACTTGGAAGTTCTCGAAGCACATGACTTACATGACGATGCCATGCTTATTTAGAGTGCGTGTACCGATGTAATATACGAAGAGGAGGAACCTAAAGAATAATTATGGAAAATAGTTTTGTATTAGTTGGTATGGTAAATGGTTTTGTATTAGTAGAATGTTTTAAGATTTCTACAGAAGATTACCTTCACTAAACATGTCCAAAGCATTACTCTAGATCTGTCATTCCATGACTTGGACGTTGAGTGGCCCTCACGAAAAATCTCAGTATCATTTCAGAAATAGTTGGATCTGAAAACCTGTGTTCTCTTAGATGACTTAGTACTGAATTTTTCAGAATAAAAATACACAATAGAGAAGAATTCTTAGTGAACTTTCTTTTTCTTTTACAGTGAAGCTGGACAAATTGGCCTCTGCATATTCGAAAGTTGGTTTTGGCATGTTTGTTATCAGTCACCTAAATGTCAGTCAGGGTCCTTCCTCACAGGAAACAGATGGTGCACTCACATCAGAGAACATAGGAAAGTTTGTTTACAAAGGAGCTAATGACCAAGGTGTGAATGGAGTTGAGGAAATAACTGGATTGTGCAGGGTCCAGGGACCAACCGCAATAGAGCTCTTACTCCCCTCTTGACCCCATGTCCAGAGAGGTGAGAAGCGGGCTCACCATGGAAGAGGTGAAAACAGAAGGTCACAGGGGAGGGCAGAGATTTCCCACGGAGGGCACAGCAGCCCTAGTTAATTTCACCAGGAGGGTCCCAAGGGGATACGTTCCATGACATCACTCTCTTCCCGACTCCCCTCTTCTGATAGGCCACACCTTGATGTAAAGTGTATGTGTGTTTTGGCTTCCTTCTTCTGCCTTTTTTGTTTGGGGTTGTTGTTGTTGTTGTAATACAAGAGGAGTCACCCTTTCTAGCCCCTCAGCACCCAATATTGTCTTCTTCTGGGTGGAAAGCCGCGTCTGTAACCAGAAAGAATAGTCTCATCAGCTGTGGTATTATCATGGGGTAATATCAACTCAGGCTATTCTTTTCCAAACTCTAAAATTTAGCTACTACTGCTATGCTTCATAGAAGGAAGTAATGGAAAAAGGGTAGCAAAAAGTAATGGAGTACCATAAACACAGCTTCTAAAGTTTCCCTCTCTCTCCAGCTATGAGAATAAGTGGATTCTCATAACTGCCTACTTCTACCATCCATTTCCATATCCCTTTAGCTTTTGCAAGCACTTCTGTTGGATGATAATTTTTTAACTGGTGGAGTGACTTAAAACTTTATTCTTCTTTTTGTAAATAGGCCTTGTAACCCCTAGTCCAGGCTATAGTAAGTTTTAACTCACATTATGCAACACTGATGGATGTCAAAAGAGTCAATATTTGTTTATGAGGTAAGGGAAATTCAAGGGAATTTGTGGATTCATATTTCTTAACTAAATGGTATGTCATACTGTGCAATAAAACACAGTATTCTATTGTTTCTTAATAATTGCATTTCCCCACCTGGCCGGAGTGATTCAGTGGTTGAGCATTGACTTATGAACCAGGAAGTCATGGTTCGATTCTGGTCAGGGCATATGCCTGGGTTGCAGGCTCGATCCTCAGTGTGGGGCATACAGGAGGTAGCCAATCAATGATTCTCTCTCATCACTGATGTTCCTATCTCCCTCTTCCTTCCTCTCTGAAATCAATAAAAATATATTTTAAACAAATAATAATTTCCTTTCCTGTAGCACAAGAGATTTGGCAGGCTTAGTTTACTATTAGTGGTATGGCTCTGCAACCTTTCCAATCATACTCTGAAATGGTTGTCAGCTATGTCTTTCAGGTGACTATAGAAGAAAGGGGGCTCCTTCAAAGTTACGCAGTAAAACATGAGACTCTTTGCACATTTGTAATTACATGTTCATAGTTCTAATTCTTTTTTCCTACCTGTCTTCTCTAGGACTGTGAGAAGACGCTAAGTGACTCTAAAATCTTAATTGTCAGAGTAGCTAAGTGCCACAGCCACTTGGTTTCTACCAGCTGATCACCCATGCAACCATGGTGGTAACCTGAATATTCATCAAGCCAAGGATTACCCCTATGTTCT
>NW_006383010.1:3033849-3037098 GCF_000327345.1 Myotis davidii | reverse complement strand
CCCCCCCCCCCCCCCAGCAAGGAGATTAGCCCTGCCCTTCTCACGGTATAAGAGATACCAATCCCCAAATCTCACTTCAAGCAGTTGATTTCTTGGGACTATCTAGTACCAACTAATATATCAGCCAAAGTTTCTGCAGAGAAGAAATCATTACATAAGTATTTATTTACAAAGTGACATATTATAAAAGTTTGAGAGGAGTGGAAGTGGATCACCACTGATAGGACCAGAATAGGGCCAGCAGCAGTGAGGTGATACCACCTTAATCCCAAAGGACTGAGGGAAGAAAGAAATGAGCAGAAATGAGAAAGGAAGGATCTGAAAGAAATAAAGTCCCAAACTCATCCTAAAGCCAAGAACACCAAGGCCCTGTTGGTGTGGTTAGTGCAGGATAATTTCTGAAGAAGAGGGTAGATGACAAAGGTGGGAGAGCCATACCGCGAGGTATGTGACACGTGGTATTTCCTGGCTTTCTTCCTCTCTGCTCAATCACCTTACTATCCTCCTTCTAAACTAAGCAATCTCACCTTTTCCTTGAACTGTCTGGATTGATTAATTTGTGGTCTCCTGTTTTCCATTTATGTATGCATTCTATGATAGTATTTTATTTATTTATTTTATTTTTGTTATACTCACCTGAGGATATTTTTCCATTGATTTTTTTTTTTTTTTTTTTTTTTTTTAGAGATAGGGGAAGGATAGAGATAGTGGAAGGAAGGGGGAGAGACAGAGAAAGAAAGACATCGATATGAAAGAGACACATGAATTAGTTGCCTCCCACACATACCCCGGCCAGGACCTGGGATCAAGCCTGCATGCCCTTGGCCAGAATTGAACCTGGGACCCTTCAGTCTGTGGGTTGATACTCTATCCACTGAGCCAAACCAACTAGGGTGTTGTAACAGTATTTTAAAATGGACCCTTAGACTTGTGTCTTCTAAAATGTGCTCTGATATTTACATATCCATTCTCATTCACATATACACATCGTTACTCGTTCACTTATTTCTCCCATTGGGATATAACCAGTAACTATGCCATGTATGTTATTTGGATTGTGCCATAAACTGTGCACAATTGATATTGTACAAGTATTCATGACTTAAGTTTAAAGGTGAGAATTAATAACTGTACTTGGAATTGAGTATAATTCTAAGGATTATATTTTTTTCCTTCCCTCTTTCCCCAGTACAACCACACATTCTTTAATTTAAAGCATTCAGTTTTCAATTTATTTCATCATCTGGGAAAAGTGCTGGTTCTGAAAATGCAATTTATGAAAGCTTAGCTTTCAAGTAGTGGCAACAGATATTATTAGTCTTATGAGGAGTCCACAAGTTTTCTTTAATGGTATTTCAGTAATGAATTCTGATTTTCTTTATAGAAATTTGAGTAGTTTTATGAAAACAATCCCTTTTAATTAACTCATTTTTTATTTGAAAAAGAGTGGGCTTATCTAAATAATACTCCAAAGAGAGATCATAACAGACCATAACCACATTAGTTGAAAAACCAGGGATATATGTTGACCATCTTGATGTCTAGTCTAATTTCACCTCTGCACATTTAAAGTGTAACAATAATAAACTAGCAGGTAAAAAAAAACCTGAAGAAGCATTTTACAAAGATCATTTTATTATAAAATGCTGTTATTCTAAGCCCAATTCTCATTTATAACAACTTCAAACTCAAATGACAATGGTATTATCACGGTTTCCAGACTCATAAATTATCATAAGGCATTTCCAACATCGCCTAATGTTTGCCTTCCAAGGTTCTCAAACTGATCCATAGATAAACTATTATTATTTGGGACATAGAGCATCTAAATCATTTTGCAATGTGAAAAGTAAAATAAAAAACATATTTTTGAAGTTGAGCCAATGTACCTCAAGTCACATCTCATGTCTGTGAGAAAGAAAGAAATAGAAGCAAGAAATTGTGATTCTGGATTCTCTACTGTGGTCATTTAGGCTGCCGTATTTCTATTTCACACCTCGGTGAGATAACTTTAGTGACTCTACTTAAGTCCTCTTTATTGGCTCAGCAATTGCAGAACACTTGCCCTTTGTGTACTAGTCAGGTTTTCTGAAGCATGGTTTAAATAATGCTCGTTCCAAATCTACATATATATACAGGTTTCTGCCACTCTCAAGAACCAAAATAAAAATAAAGGAATATGTAAAAACTTAAGGTCACTCCTCTTTCCAGTTTTGAGAGACTGAGAACAGATGGGTAGAAGGATTTATTTTTTCCTAATAAATGAAAGGGGAAAAAATCTTACTGCTAGCATTTCAGTACCTAAATAACCAATAGGGGACCCACCAATGGCTTTAGAAGCATTTTTTTTTTTTCTGGTCAAAAATGTGATTGACACATGACTCAGTGGGTACAAAGATGATTTCCAAACTCTACATAAAGCTTGGCTTGCAATCCTTTTAAATAGTGCAAACATGCCTGATGTGAAAATGTCATTAAATATACTTTGGAATTTGATAGTGAACCGAGGGCATTTTAATGATGGATCTGAATAGGAAATGGTCATCTTACATGTAATCATGTGCTTCTAATTTTGATGCTGAAAGACAGTGTGACCAACTAAAGGAGATTGAGCAATAAAGGAATGGAAAAAAATTAATAACAGACAGGACAGTTTGGAACATTTTGAAGACTTTTGGGAGAAAACATCATGTAACCTGATTTGTACTCTTAACCTAGAGAAGCACGGATAGAAATTCAAGGAAATAGAACATGTGGCAGAAATGGTTTCAGAAATGATGAGAAAGGGCCAGGAGATAAGACCATGGCTTTCCTGCCGCGCTGGTCCAAAGGTAGGTCCAGAAAAGAGGCCCCGCGTTCCCAAGATCCTCCCTTCACTCCCAATCTCACACTTTTTCCACTGCCCCGTGCATTTCCAGTAAGTGTTGCCTAAGAAAACACTGGCTAACGGGCCAGTTTGGATTAGGAATTGGTGTGTCTGAAGCTAGAGTTCACAGTTTTTACCACATCGTTCTCCTGTTCAAAAATCCTTCAGTGGCCTTCGTTTTGAATGTGCTGTGCTAACAAAGCGCATCATTCTCTTGGCATTCCATTTAGACTCACTCTGTCTTGCCAGTTTCACCTCCCACTGCTTCCCAACAGCACGGCTCTGCTGCATCCAAATCAGTCCAGTGCTGTCTTTGTGCTCTTCTATCTGAATATGTTCCCTCAGGCTGTTCCTCCAAATGGCGCACCACCCCCCACCTCCGT
>NW_006383010.1:2979262-3032359 GCF_000327345.1 Myotis davidii | reverse complement strand
GCAACCCCTTTGGGGGTTGAATGACCCTTTCACAGGGGTCGCCTAAATAATCCTGCACATCAGATATTTACATTATGATTCATAACAGTAGCGAAATTACAGTTATGAAGTAGCAACAAAAATAATTTTATGGTTGGCGGTCACCACAACATGAGGAACTGTATTAAAGGGTCGCGGCATTAGGAAGGTCGAGAACCACTGCTCTAGTGGATAATAGATCTTCAAGCACGATTGTATCTGTGACCTCCCTTGCAGTAATGGCAATAAGCAGTAAGAGTTAACAATTGGCCATTGGAATCAGACAGACTTGGGTGTGAATCTCAAGCCTTCCTTTACTAACTGTGTGGTGTGGTGTTTTTAATTGAACTCTTTGAACTTAGTTTTCTCATCTGTAAAATATAGTGCCTAATTCATAGGATTTGGGCAAGGATAAAATGAAGCAATAAGTAGAAAATCTAGGAATCACGGCTAACATATGTTCCATAAATATTAGATTAAAAAGCAATCGCAAAGAAAACATGAAATATATCTATATATCTATATATCTACATCTATATCCACTGCTTCTCACACTTCTCTCTGCTCTCAGTGATTGTTATGGTTACCAGTGGTTTCTCTCTAGGCAGCAGCTTCTGTGACATCCATCTCCCCGTAGAGCTCTGTATACATCTGATGCCCTATACCAGTGGTCAGCAAACACAGTTAACAGAGCCAAATATCAACAGTACAATGATTGAAATTTCTTTTGAGAGCCAAATTTTTTAAACTTAAACTATACAGGTAGGTACATTGTTATTAACTTAATTAGGGTACTCTTAAGCTGGCCTTTGCTAAAAACATCCTCAATCTGAGGGGTCGACCTCAGCACGTACCCCCACTTCTTCTAACGCCACTTCTTCAAAATAGACTCGCCCAGGCCGAAAACCGACTTCTGCGCATGGGCTACGAAGTTTCAATAGCACTGCACGTGTGCGCCCGCACGTGGTATTTTGTGGAAGAGCCACACTCAAGGGGCCAAAGAGGCGCATGTGGCTCACGAGCCGCGGTTTGCCGACCACTGCCCTGTACATTCTCATTGTGAGCCCAGGTCCCTATGATGCCAGAATGCTCAGTGTGACCCTACCTCTGGGACAGTTAATAATGTTTATTATATTCTCCAATTATTCATTTGGACACCTACACTGTTGTAAGCACTGTGCATACATCAATGGTGAATGGGACAGGTGGGATCATTGTGATCGGAAGCACACGTGGGGTAAGGAGAGACACTTCCCCTGTGAGGTTCTCCAGCCAGCCAACCATGTTCAGCTCTCTCCTTAGTAGCACTGGGAAGTTGGCCTGTGTATCATGTTCGCTTTGGAGCTTCCACAGCCCAAAAGCAGATTGCACTGCCCTGGCCTCCACTTTCCCTCAGTGGGAGCTCCCATGACTGCTGCTTAGGCTGGCATGGGCAAGCCTCAGGGTGTCCCAGGGTAGTCACCCACCCTGTCCTAGGCAGGTCCAAAATCCGGGCACCAGGAGAGGTGGTGATTCTTCACAGCACCTACAAAAAATAAATGCTGATGTATCTTTTGTTCGCTTTTTAGTGTCCCAGGATGGTTATAGAAAACAAATATAAATGGCCCTGGAGTGATTAACATTTAACCTGTGTTTCAATCTTTTCCATGAATTCTACCCAATGCAGCCAAAAATACAGAATTGTGAAAGAAGTAATTTACTATTTTTTCTCTCTGTTGCGTGGTAATTTACATGTTGAGTAGAGAGAAACAAACAAAATGAAGAGGGGATGTCATTGGGTTTACTATTGATGCTACAGCATAAACTTGGATTACTTGGTTCAAAGCAGTGCTATGGTCAAGTGTTTCCATAGACAAAAATAACGCGTTTTAATTGTGTTGTTATATTCTTTGTTTTCTTGTGAACCATTTTATAATTTAGAAAAGTAATTTGCATATTCAGGAGTAAACACAAATGCAAATATATCACATATTATAAAAATTCTCTATGAAATATCAAAATTTCCTTCATATTATATTGTATATCACTGCTTACCATCTAGTTTTATTCATTTGCAATAAATAGCTATTGTTTTATATACATTGCTTATTTTACAGAAGGTGATAAATGGATAGATAGATAGATAGATAGATAATTGATAAATAGAACTATTGGCACACATCAGGTTACATTCTGAAGGACACTTCTATGTATCACTTTCTAAAGTAATAATTCCAAGAAAGACACCCAGCCTACATTATGCTAACATCAAAAAGCAATAAAATAAAACTTTCCAAAGCTCTTAGCTTTGGAATTGTGAATGTGGTTAACTAAAAATGATTTCCTGTTTCCAAAATATTTTTTTCAATAAGAAAATCCTCTCTCTGGAAGTATCAGATGTCCTCATAGTTATTTGATATTACTGCCCAGAAGAATTTGTGGAGAAAAAGAGAAGAAAGTGGGAAAGGCAAACAGAGCCCAGGAAACCCCTCTTGGAATTTCAAAGGCAGTGAAATGTGGAATAAGTTAGCTATGCCAAGACATTTTATATCGAAACCCTGAAGAACTGAAAAAAGTAAAGAAACATTCATATGGCCTTGGCCAGTGTGGGTCAGTTGGTTGGAACATCGTGTCATACACCAAAGGGCACATACCCAGGTTTCTCATTTGAGCCCCTGTTGGGCCATGTCCGGGAGGCAAGCAGTCAATGTTTCTCATATTGATGTCTCTCTCTCTCTCTCTCTCTCTCTCTCTCTCTCTCTCTCTCTTTCTCTCTCTCATCAATAAAAACATATCAAGTGAGGATTTTAAAAGAAAACATTCATATGAAGAGCCATATGGCCATTATACATGTAACTTTATATGATATAAATTAAACTGAAAAAAAGAGAAGATGTAATAATTAAAACCTCTTAAAAGAGATACTTAGGAAATATTTAATACAAATAAATGAATGAATAATTGGAATTACAGGGAACTATGGAGTAGTTACTTCAATGTGTTTCTAAAATGCTACAGCTGTTGCTGCTTTTGTTAATTTTTTTAAAAATATATTTTATTGATTTCTTACAGAGAGGAAGGGAGAGGAATAGAGAATTAGAAACATCGATGAGAGAGAAACATCGATCAGCTGCCTCCTGCATACCCCCTACGGGGGCTGGGCCCGCAACCAAGGTACATGCCCTTGACTGGAATCGAACTGGGACCCTTGAGTCCGCAGGCCGACACTCTGTCCACTGAGCCAAACCAGTCAGGGCTTGTTAATTTTTTTATACCAAAGGTAGTTGCTAGGATTCTCCTAAAACCAGAACCAATAGGATATATAGACATATGTAGACAGACAGATAGCTAGGAAAACAGATAGATAAATTTATTATGAGGAATTGGCTCACATGATTATAGAGGCTGAGAAGTTTGGTGATCTGCAAGCTGGAGACTCAGGAGAGCCAGTGATATAATTCAGTTTGAGTCTAAAGGCCTGACACCCAGAGGAGCCAATGGTATCAATTCCAGACTGAGGTCAAGAGAAGATGAAATGAGATGTCCCAGCTCAAGGAGTAAGACAGAAAAAAAAGAGGGTGAATTCCTCCTTCCTCCACCTTTTATTCCAATCCAGGCCCTCAGTGGATGGATAATGCCCATTCACAGTGGGGAGAGGAATCTGTTTTACTGAGTCCACTGACACACTCCCCCAGACACCCCCAGAAATAACCGTTAATCTGGGCACCCTATAGACAGTCAAGTTGACCTATAAAATTAATATTATAGTAGTTCATTATCATTTGTTAATAGTTCTCATATTTTATGCAAAAAAATAAACAATAATTTTAGAAAATGAAATCTTTTATGACATTCCAATTTGTGTTGCCTCTTGTCATGCCATTCCTCACTGCTGTTACAAAGGAGTGGGAGAGGAAACATCCAAGGCAAGAATCCAAAGAATCATAACAACTTCAAAGCCTAAAAATAAAGCAGAAAAAAAATGTGCCACCTCATTTTTGGCCAGCAATGGATGTTTTAGCACACTAGATAGCAATACAACACTCTCTCTAAAAACGAAATATAGCCCGGCCAGCATGGCTCAGTGGTTGAGCATCAATCTATGAACCAGGAGGTCAACCGTTCGATTCCTGGTCAGGACACATGCCTGGGTTGCGGCTTAGTCCTCAGTGAGACGCATGCAGGAGGCAGCCAATCAATGATGCTCTGTCATCATTGGTGTTTCTGTCTCTCTCTCCCTTTCCCTTCCTCTTTGAAATCAATAAAAAATATTTTTTTAAAAAATTAAATATATTAGAACTCTTGTTCTTTTCAAACTAACAATCATAAGAAAAATGGCTAGTGATTTGAAAAGGAAAAAAATATAGTAAGTATAGGTAAATTTTAAATAGAAACATTAATTTTTAGGTATCTTGTATTCCATCTAAGATAAAACATGAGTTGAGGCATTGTGTAAGAAAGAAGAGTTAACCAAAACTAACATGTTATTGTAAAGCACTTTGTAAAGTATGTGACATTGTAGTTGCTCAATATAGGCTTTAAGGTTTTATACACTGGTTCTCAACTCTGTCTAAATGTCTAAAGACTATATAACATTGTATTGTATATTTGGAAGCTTCAAAGAGAGTGAATCTTAACAGATTTTTTCTCATCACAGAAAAAAAATGTATCACTATGTGAGGTGATGAATGTTAAATAACCTTATTGTGGTAATCATTTCACAATGCATACATATATTAAATCATTATGTTGTACATCTAAAACTTGCACAATGTTATGTCAGTTATCTCTTATATAAAAGGCCCATGGCCATCATGCAGTAATGCCATCACAACCAAATGAGCAGTGGCTCTAGCGGTGGGTGGGGCAGGGTGTGGGCTACTAGTGGTGGAGAGCTACGAGCAGTGATAGGTAGGGCGGCCAGCTGAGGCAAGCAGAAGCGAGCTACTCATGCCCAATTTTGTGTGCGTTGGGCCTCTAGTATCTCAATAAAACTGGGAAAAATTAAATCCTTTTGGAATGGGAAAAAAAGACTATTGAATGCTTTGCTATATATATTTGCTAATTTTGAACATATTTACTTTCCTTAAGAAGAATTTTATTTTGGAAAAATGTGAAAAGGAATAGTGGGGTGGACTTTTGAGCTATACATTAAAATATGTAATTTTAATAATTAAAAAACTTCCTTAACTAGTACTAGAATAGAGAAAACTTAATGTAATATATTGTAAGTCCAGAAACAAGCAAGTATATATAAAAATCTAACTTATGATAGAGGTGAAATTTCAAATGATTAAGAAAGGAAAGTTTATTTAGTAAATGAACAAGCCAACCGCTTAAGGAAAAATAATCCCTACTTTATGCCACGTAGAAAAATAACTTACAAATGTACTAAAATTTAAGTGTAAATTTGAAATACTAGAAAAAAATATAATGGAAATGTAATTTTCAGGTGAGAGACAGTACTTTAAATTAAAGTAATATATTTATGAAAATTGGCCACACTTTTCTAAACAAACACAAATTTAGTGAGCAGAGTAGCATTATTTTAGATTTTTGCAAATCTCTTTAATGTCTGGCTTAATAGAAAACATCTGGCTTCTCATATGTGCTTCAACATTCATCTGTGGTGATATCATATGTTGTGTAGCTTCTGGAAAACTCCGCTGTAAACTTGTGAAAGGAATTAAAGTTAAAAGGGCAAACGTATCTTAATATTATTATGAAAATAGTTTTGACTTTTTAGGCCTCTGAAAAAAGTCTCTGTGACATTCAGGGAACTCCGAATCCCACTTTGAAAACCACTGTTATAGGGTTTATATCTTTAAATTAATTATATCTCTAAGGGACAATTTCATTTTTATTGCTTAGTCCTAGTTTCCCTTACTGAGAAGTAGTACTTCCAATTAAATTATTTATGATTGTCCCTTCTAAAAGTATGTATTTGAAAAAAGAGAAAATGTAGGTGGGAGGCTTCCAATTTATAAATGATACTAGAAGCCCGGTGCATGAAAATTCATGCACTGGGGGATAGGGGAGGAGGAATCCTCAGCCTGTCCTGCCCCCTCAGGGAGCCCTCAGGGGATGTCCTACTGATGGCTAAGCCACAGTCTGGCTTCCCTCTGTGGGAGGTGACCAGCTGATCAGGGGAAGGCACCGCCCCCATCACCCTGCTGCTGCTGCTACTGCTGCCGCCAGCTGCCACAGCTGCCTGCCCTCGGCCCTCACAGTGTCACGGCTTTGTCCGGAAGGACGGTCAGCTGTCTGGTCTAATTAGCATATTATGCCTTTATTATTATAGATATGCACAAAAGCTTACACCAACAATGTGGACACGAGTAAGATTGAGCAGATCAGACTTGTGAAATTTTACCAACCTTGCACCACTTTATTTTGTGGTTTTTATCAAGGTAGGGAGGACAAGTCAGTGCGTAATCTCACCACCAATGATCCTAGCGTATCATTAACCTAGTCTGATTCAGGGAATACAGGAACTAGTTCTTTCCTCATATTCTCAGTGTCACACTAGAGTCATGAGGAAGTGCACGTGCGATTCTAGAGACAGAACATGAGCTAACTTGGACCACAAGGATCAGACTTTAGTGAGCTACCCCATAAAATCTCCCTCCCCACCCTTTCTCCTCTTGCTTCTCTTCCTCCTCCTCCTTCTTCCTGGATAAAAACAGACATGGCGGCCATATGAAGGTTTTAGTCTAAATAACTCTGACCAGTGGATCAAATCTGACCTGCTCACTGCCTATTGTTTCATAGCCCACACGTAGGAATGTTTTTAAATGGTTGCAATTGATGAAAAAGACTAATAATGTTTCATAATACATTAAAATTTTATGAAATGCAAGTTTCAGTATTTATAACTAAAGTCATATTGGAACACGGCCATACTCATGTGTGTATGTGTTATGTATCGGAGCTCCGTGCTATCCTGGCAGCATCAAGTAGTTGCAACAGAGACCATATGTGGCATTCTCATCACTCCACTCCTGCTCAGGGTGCTGCAAGGCATAGCGATGCAATTAGAACTCAACAGCATTTCAAGTGCCATGCATACTGCTGCCCCAGAACATGATTTTTATAAATTACCAATGTGTACCTATCATGTCAACATAAGGAAAGGAAAGAAAATTGGACTTGGGGAGCTGTGCTTTTAAAGCACAGTGACGTGTGGGTTGGGTGATTTTATTATTGAACTAGAGGCCCGATGTATGAAATTCATGCAAGGGGCTCAGCTCTTGCAGCTGCAGTGGCTTGCCTTGGCCCTCGCAGCCCCATCTTCACCTGTGAGGTCGCCCAGAAGGACGTCTGGAAGGTCGTTCGGCTGCCTGGTCTAATTAGCATATTATGCTTTTATTATTATAGATTAGATGGTAAAGGATGGTGTTTATTATGTAGTGACACTACAGCTATGCTAAAAGAATACAATATACAACAACGTTACCAGATTTTGCATTTTATACAATGTTTTCCACTTAACATAATGACCAGAAAAATTAGAAAATTTAATGTGGACTATTACATGGAAAATACAAAAATTTTAACATTTGCAAATTTTCCCTCGTTAATTTTTTGAAACATTTTAAAAATACATTCAGAAGATAGATTACAGTGAACTCTTTATGTTAGTACCTTTCTATGAGTGTTAGTAATGATTAACATTTTGCCATGTTTTATTTTATTTTTTCTTTGCTGGAGTATAGAAAGCCAATCTTAGACATCATTACATTTTACCCCTATATACAGCTCCACATACAAAAAATGTCCATTGCACCTAACAAAATTGACAACAAGCCCTCCATCTAATATTCAATCTAATGTGGGATATTTTATCACACCAAAATGTCTTCACAAAAATAAACTAAAAAAATGAAAATCAGGCTCCAGCCAAAGCGAGTATCCAAACCGCTCATTTGTTAGCCAAGCAAGGGAAGCCATTTACAAATGGTGAATTAATGAGGTCGCACTTGCTTGCCGTAGTTGAGGAAAAGTAGCAGGATAAAATAAGCCTGTTTAAGTGTTCAACCCTTCAGAAGGATCATCGCCTTTATAAGTAACTACCTATATCCCTGATTGTTTTTCCCTTTGGCCCACATAGCTTACAATATTTATTACCTGGACCTGTACAGCACAGTTTGCTAACCTCTGATCTGAATGAAGTCCATTTGAATTCTGCCTTCGCCAGCAGAATGCAGAGGAAGCTATTGCAGGAAAAGAGGTGCTGGAGACCACAGAGCCCTGGAGTTGGGGTGGCCACTGTCTTGACAGCAGGGAGAGAGACAGGCTTCCAGGGTCCTATCTGAGCTTTTCTTCCCCGAAAGAGAGCAGAGGCTAGAGGGTGAGTCTCCTGTTGTCAGAATTAGCTGGGGATTTTTGAGACTTTTTTTGCCCAAAGACCCTGGACCAAAGTTAAGTTGTTTTGTTGTTTGAATTTATCTTTATTGTTGAAAATATTGCAGTTGTTCCCCTTTTTTCCTCCCCACTGACAACCCTCCACCCCACACCTGCCCTTCCCAGACCTTCACTGCACTATTGTCTGTGTCCGAGTTTTTAAATTGAATGAATATAGAAATGCAACGTTATTTTAATTCCCAAAGTTGCTGAAACTAGGTGCTGATATGCACACATGAAAAAAGTTCTGAAGGGTGCCCAGCAACATGTTAATAATGGTTCTCTCCAGGTCACAGGGTTATAGATAATTTTACATTTTTTTCTTTTCTCTATTTTTTTTCTCCTGATTTTTCAACAGTAGTTATTTGTTAGTTTACTCTTTCATTAGTCTCATTTCCCGCCCCCCCCCGCAGTGTTTCAACTAATATTTTATTTATTTTAAAATTTATACTTTAAAGACTGCTCAATTTTAAAAGGCATTTTCTTATGAATGTACTAAAATTTTGTGAATGTACTAAAATTATCCTGGGAGAGAACAAATGTTGACTATTTTCAGATTACTCATAAAGAAAAAAGATTGTAGTTGAGAAGAAACTAGGATCATTAAGCCCGCTATCCTGTTTTTCCTGCAAATATTTTTTTTTCATTTTATTTCTTCAAGAACACAGGTTTCTAAAAAATTAAAGGAATATGTACTGAGAATCTAGAAAATAATGTTCTTAAGTAACTGAATATACCAGTATCATTACCAAACACAGACGGCAGTAATGTTGCTAAAAGAAATATGAGATTGTTATTTCTTCAAAAATAATGCATACTGAAGACAGTCTAGAAAAGCAATTAATAGGAATCATAGCAACGTTTTTATAGAATGCAAAGTCACTTTTGTGTGCATCCATAAAAAACTGTATATTTTAGAATTTTAATTTATGTATATTATTTCAACTTGCTCACAGGCCTGAGAGTTATGAATTCCTCTTAGATTATAATTTTGTGATGTGCCAAATACTTTTCACATGCTAAGATCGTTACATGTGTACAACTATGAGCCTGAGAAAGCATCAGGTTCTAAAAGAAATCAGTTGTCCTAGACACCTGGGAGCAAGGCTAAAGAAACATGCTCTCACCCCCCCCACCCCCCACCCAAGGGTGTTGAGACACTATCATTTTTCCTTCCAATGACTTTGGTTTGTTTCCATATTTATACATTTCTAGGAAAACTTTATATTTGCTCTAAACAGATGTTTGTGTTTGTTTATTCTGTTGACATAGAGAACTCAGAAAATTTGGATAATTTCAGTGTTAAGAGATGACATTGACCAGTATGGGTATCTTTCAAGCACACTGGGGTGCCTAATAAATTGCATATATTCAACCACAAAGCACAAGTTTACTTCTTCAGATCGACTCTTCATGTCTTCTTATTAGCTTCCAATATTTTCAGAAATAAAGAAAGAAGATTCAGAGAAAATTAGAACAGGGCTTTTAAAATCCTTTTTAATTTCCCAACATCTTGGAAGAAAGGCGTAGCCTTTGAACAGACCAGTATGAAAAGATTACGTCTTATCTGACAGAAGGACGCCAGGAAAATAACCATTTCCCACTTTATACTTGTTTCCAAGTTCACAATCAAAACGCTGATATTGACCATCCTAAGCTCTTCAAAGGTATGGAGGATAAAGACTTTTCTAATAATCACTTTAGAATAGATTTTCGTGGGAAGGAAGCACAGACTCACCAGTGGTTTCTTTCTTTCTTTCTTTTTTTTAGTTTTACTTTATCACCCTCATCAAACACACATTTGAAAGCATATCAACAGAGCATCTTCTGGTGAGTCAGTTTACAACAAAACTGAGCAGGGCAATTGTGTTTACAGGAAGTTTTCAGTAAAAACTGTACACAATACACTTGACTCCTGGCACTTGGTTCTCTGTTCTTGGTGATATCTTATTGTTTGCGAGTTGTTTTTCCTAACTGAGTGGAACTCTATGTGTAGATGGGATCAGTAACGAGAAGTTCTTTTCTCAAATCCCTAAACCTGATGTATGGGAACTGTGTTTCAGGGCGTGTTTTCTGTTTTGTTTGTTTTTGTCAGCCTACCTCTGGAGGTACATGAGGATTAAGTCTACTGGAGTCACTAAGTGGTAGCTGACAAAGGTGGCCTTGGGACTAACAAGTTTAAACATGGAGTTTGCTCCTGCAGGAAAAAAAGCGAAAATAAGATCAAGTCAAAGCTAGTCTTTTTCATTTGTCTGGGCAATCAATCACATGCCTTCCAGAGAAAGCTGCCTGTTTTACACACAAAGTATTTGCTTTGATATGCTTTACTGTAGAAATACAAGATGTGCATTAGAAACAGCCTGTCTTCCTTCGTTTTCTTGGTTTCATAGCTTCTTTAAAGTAGCTCACTTTTTTAAAAGTGTAATTTCTTTATCACATTTAATGTCATTATTCTACAGAGTAATCCTTCCCTTTCTGTTGTAAAGTGCAATAATAAGCATAGGATAGTCAGGAAAAATGGCTTTCCTGAGGATGAGAAATATATACCAAATCTCATTGCTTATTAAATATATTGCTGTACTTCAGAAAATACACAAAGACATTTAGCTTATACAATTATTTATTTTAAGGGTCGCTTTTGGAATATGGAGTCTAAATAGTCATTTACATTAAATGATAAAAAGAAGTTTATGTACCTTAAGTAGATTTAACTTCCAATTTTAAATCACCACTTTTTAAGAACTTTATGGTCAAATTTGCCAAAATGAGAGCAATCTGCTAGGTATCAGGAAAGATAAGGCTGAAAAGAAATGAGTGGGGCCCAACTAGTGTGGCTCAGAGGTTGAGTGTTGACATATGAACGTTTCACTTCCCACTAGGGCACATGCTCGGGTTATGGGCTCAATCCCCAGTGTGGGGTGTGCAGGAGGCAGCTGATCAATGATTCTCATCATTGATGTTTCAATCTCTCTCTCCCTCTCCCATCCTCTCTGAAATCAATTTTTTGAAAAAGTAAGTGTGGACAGCGGATTGCAGTGCCTGGGCAGAGGAACCCCTTTTCTAAGATGCATTTTGTTCAATGGAGTCAGGAGGAGGGGGATACAGAGTTTGTAATCTGGGTCCCAGGTAACAGAAATTTGCTGGACAAAAGTTTTTAACGAGACCAGAATTGGTAAAGACGTCTCCTTATCTCTCTTTCTCTAGTCAATCATTTACTCAATTTTAGTGGTTCTACCTTAAAAATTTCTCTTAGACACACTGAATAAATATATAAATTTATTCATTAAAACATGGATGAATGAGTGAACAAATGAATGAATCCATGAATGAGGCACAGCAGTGAAAGGTCTTTTGACTTGTTGTCACAGGTGAGAATGGCATCCTGAGTTCTGGGAGATCCATCCAAACACAACAACTGAGCCCGGCAGTGGGTGGGCCCATCACTCAGCATGCAGTTCTGGAAAAGGGAAATGGTTTGAATCAAGGCCTTTATTTTACAACACAGCAAGGTACTTAGGAAAATTAGAACAGAAGGAAATGTTGAAACTCACAGGCTAGTATGTGACTGCGTCATACCCCTGGCACGCTCATCATGTCTTGCTGGGGATGTGACTTCATTTTAAGAGCCAACCGCTGCTGGGCTGAGCTTCTTGAAAGACTTTCTAAACTACCATGATTACCCCTGTCGGCCTATGTGTGGCCACTAAGGGACAGAGTGGCAGGATGCTGATGATGGAAGAGGCGGGAGAAACAGGCAGAAACCAACCAGATTAGTCTAACTTGAGCCACTTGCCTCACTGTTAGTATCTGAGGTTATACTTTTTAATTATTATGCCATTATTATCGTTATATTTTATAATTTGTTAAGTCTTTTGTTTTCTTTCGACACACAAATAATTTGTTGACCGTTTGACCACAAAAACTACCAAGTGGCTATCTTTTTTTTTAAGCTCTTAAAATATCCTCTACTCAGCTGAAAGTAAGCAGAAATAGAGAATCTTCTGAAAACTTCACAAAACTTTCATATGAGTTGGAAAGTCAAGGGGTTTGGATAACCCAGGTGTGCGCCCAAACATGTGGGTGCTTGTCAAATGTAAGTCCCTTTTTAGTTCTCTTCAGTTTTTTTTGGTATCAGTTACTGAAAACAACCTTCAGGCAGGGCCTGGATATCTTTCATATTTCTATCAGTTGAAAAATTCAAAATAAAAACATTTTAAAGACAAAGCATGTGGAAGTACTTTCTCTAATTGCATCTATTTTATGCGGAATATCTCCCTAAGAAAGGTAAAGCAAGTGTTGTTAGGGGCAAGGGAATATGGGCCCCTAGTAGGACATGCACGATGATGTGGTTTCTGGTTTATTTCACCAGGATGTGCTTTGCTATAACAATGTTTACCTTGATTTGGGGTTTCTCGTCTTCTTCCTGGCTTGGCTTTAGCTTTTAAAGTAAAAACAAAAATAAATGAACAACTTTTATAAGCAAGTGTCTTTCAAGAAATAATTGTAGTCTCATAAAATTTTATCTTTTTTGATTTGCTGCAATTTGAGATGTAATAAAAACTTAAGACAAAGTTTAACATCATGTCCCTTAACCAAAATACAGTACTTTCCCATCTACTCTCATCTACGGAATGTACACATTTTCAAATATTTGTACACTAAGATTTAACAATTTTTAGTACTGCTGGAGTCTGCTAGGATTCTCCTTACAAGTTTTTAAGAGGAATAGAGTATGCATAGGAAACTTGGCATCACATCTAAAGTTACCAAATTAGATAATGTGTGACAGGATAGCTAATTTTTCAACAAATACCATTTCAACAAATGCCAGATCTGAAAGCAATCCCACTGAAATCTGAAGTACAATATTTCACATCAGATAGAAGACCGTACATAAAGTTCTGATTTTAAAAACATATGTAACATGTAGTTTCATATAGATTTTAGAGGCCATGTTTTAAAAATACTTCGGATACTTAATACCAAGCTATGGAAAATAGCATGCTGAGTTTTAATTTTTCCAAGTAAACATGCACTCTACAAACACTAAACTAACAAGCACATGTTCTCTTTCCTTGAAATGTATTATATTTTTAAACCAAAGACTCCAAAAAAAAAATGGTACTTTGCTCCTCACAGTGGGGCGGTGTGGGGGGTTGGGGGGGGAGACTTGCAATCACTCTTAGGTAGGCAGTATTAAGACAATAATACTAGAAATCTCTTAACCTGTCAAGCTAGTGTTGAGTAGTTTTCTGAAATGTCTGTGAAGCTTCTAATTACAAACATTTTTATAAATAGATGCATTTTTAAATTGAAAAAGTCTTGCTTTATACTAGGGAGAAGTTGAATGGCCTATGGAACTTGTTAGGTCTTTTGAAACGAAGTTTCTTGACTAAACAAACGAAACGATATGCCACTTGAGGCCATTCCTTCCAACTGAGTCACTAACTCAGGGGCAGAGCATGGCGTTTAAATGCCAGTGGAGACACAGCCTTCTGACTGTGATCCGTTTCCTGGGGCAGTCTCATATTTTGTATTTGCCCAATTTAATAAAATTTAAATCATGTTTACTTGTCACAATCTGGGAGCTCCTTATGTACAAATATTTCATCTAATTTGCCATTGGATCTCCCCAAAGAGCTCCATATAGCAGGGGCGGATCCAATGTTCATTGAGTTGAATGCGTCCAAGGGGGGCTGCCTTCTCTCCCAGAGACTGCACATGGGACATCTGCCCTGTTTGCTTTGTGGTATGTCTCTGCGTTAGGCCACCACTTACTAATTTTTGCTCTACTCAACAGGATCAGGATGGTACTACAATTGCCTACTTGATTCTGAGCCTGAAGTAAATAATCAGTGATATTTAGAAAGCTCCAGGAAGGGGTAGAAGGTGGAAGGAATGTGCTGTCAGGGATTTTTTTCTTTTTTTTTGGTCTACTTGGAGGATTTGGTGCAGTGGGAGATAGACCAGGTTCAGAAGTCAAATGGGCTTGTTTTCAAACTCCTGCCATTTCCTAGGAGTAGTGACAACTTTCCAGTGACCTTTGGTTTATCATCTATTAAATGGGAAGACAAGGTTTACCCTTTGGGATGCTGAGAAGATAAAATAAGATGTTAACATGTGAAGCATTCAGGATAATGTCAGACACACAAATGGTACCTATTAAAACGTGAAACAAAAGATAATGGTGATACATAATAAGATATTTCTTTGTAGGTCACATTCCTAGCCAGAATTGACTCATCCTGTCAAAAGAGGTTTAAAGGGTCCCCCTTCACTTTGGTGATATGTGAAGAAGGCTGACTCCATTCAGAGAATTCAGCTACTAATAGACAAACATGCAAATTAACCATCCCTCCGCTACACTCACCAGCCAATCAGGAGAGTATGCAAATTAACCCAACAAAGATGGCGGCTAATTTGCATACATAGGGGCGAAGCGGCAGAGTGAAGATTGAAGGCTCTGTCTGGAGCCATGAAGACTGAAGGCTCTGGCTGGAGCGAAAGCCTGGGTCCCAGGTGCTGGAGCAAAACTGGTGCCGGCAGCCAGGGGGAGGGAAGGCCTATTGCACAAATCTCTTCGTGCAATGGGCCTCTAGTCTATACACATAAAGAGCCAGGGGCCTTCACAACCGAACGAACTACCGAATGGATGACCGAATAGGCTGAGTGGGACAACAAGGCCAGCAGGAGGGTTAGTGAGGGACGACCAAACGACTGACCAGCAGGCTGTGTGGGGCAATCAGGCCAGTGTGTGGGGGGGTAGTGAGGGGCAACCAAACAACTGACCAGGCTGCATGGGACAACCAAGTCAGCAGGGGGGTTAGTGAGGGATGACCAAATGACTGAAAAGCAGGCTGTGTGGGGCAATCAGGCCAGTGTGTGGGGGGGTAGTGAGGGGCAACCAAACAACTGACCAGGCTGCATGGGACAACCAAGTCAGCAGGGGGGTTAGTGAGGGATGACCAAATGACTGAAAAGCAGGCTGTGTGGGGCAGCCAGGCTGGCAGGGGGGGCAGTGAGGGGTGACCAGGCCAGCAGGGGCACAGTGAGTGGCAACCAGGCCAGCAGGGGGGGAAGTGAGCAGCGACTAAAATGGGCGCAGGCCGGGCTGAGGGACCCCCCCCCCCCCCGCCCGCATGAATTTTGTGCACTGGGCTTCTAGTCTTTTAATAAAGGAAAATCAGGAATGGTCAACGTTTCCAACAATAGAGGAATGGTTAAGTAAACTATGAGGCATACATAGGATTAAGAATTAAAAAGCTAATAATAATTACGCTTTAATAAACTAGAAACATGATCACAATATGATGCTAATTGAAGAAAGCAAGGCATAAAACCATGTCAAATATGATTCCAATTTGGTTTAAAATATATACATATTAAAATTCAGAAAGAAATATATCAAAACGTTAGCACCATTTATCTTTGTGGTGCAATTATGCATGATTTATATTTTCTCCTTTATTCTATCCAGTTTTCTTTTTCATTTTCCCACAAGAAGCATGAATTTCTTCAAAAACCAGAAAACAATAAAAATAATAAAAATGAGCTTCAAAGATGTGATGCTTAAAGGTTTTTCTTTGAGGAATTGCACAACAAAGGCTAAATGCTGGGTCGTAAAGGCCCTGAAGAACAGTGGACATCCCAGCACAAAGGGCAGGATAAGAATGAATATGGGGAACGCAAAAAGATTCCACGGAATCAAAACAGAGACAATTCCCTTATGTGGGTGGTTTGCAAAAAATTTGGCACAGAAGCATTAACAAATACAAACACACACACACAACGAAACACACAACACAACCAAACAGAGCTACTCGGGCTGCAGATAGAGACAGGTCCAGGAACTCTGCCGCCTGCCACTCCTGATCCCCGCTGTCTGCCTTCCCTGCCCCAGGGTCTCTGCAGCAGGCTCTGCTGATGCACAGTTTGAAAATTGAGAGAATCATCTTAGGTTAAGGCTTATCATCACTCTTATGGTTTCTCTAGCTTTTCTTTAATGTGACTACCAGAAAATGTAAAATTGTTTATGTGTCTCACAGTTATGACTGGCATTACAATTCCACTGGGCAGTACTATCATAGAACAAACAGAATTGGGACTAAAATTGTTAGTCCCTCTGGTCTTATTTGGGATTTTTTTGTTTTGTTTTGTCTTGTCTTGTTGGTGAGGAGAGGAGAGGACTCCTTGTTCTATAGATGAAGAACGAGAAAACAGCCCCGTTCTCTTGAGTGTTTGATGTATCAATCGGGGATTGAGTTTCTTTGTGGAAGCAGGAAATGCCACTTATATTCCATAATAAAGGAGGGGAATGTGGACTAACTCAAAAAAATGCACCCAGAATGAGTTTTCTGTTGGCTTGCGCAATGGTTAGGAACTGGGTTGAGTCTTTTGGTCAGTTTGATTCTGTCTGGTTGACAACATGAAAAGGGGAAAATTATCTGTACAGATTTTTTTTAAAAAAACAACAACTCATTTTTATTCAGGAATGTGTCATCTTATATTTAGGTCTAAACCTTTAGGCAGAATACTTTTCTCTGAAATTAAGCATTAATCTTCTGAAGCCCATGAATTCTAACATTTTAAGTTCTATATCTCTGCAAAAGCATCTTCATCTATCATTTAAATGTATTTTGACAGTCTGGCTAACATAATAGTAGATTCTAAGATGGAGTTGACATTATACAGTTGCAACTTTCAAGGGCCTTAGTATTTTCATTAATTTATTCAACAGATATGCACTGAGCACTTACTATATGTCAGGCTCTCTTCCAGGCATTGGAGATACAATGGGAATAAAAAATAGAATAAGATCCCTGACCTTCTAGAAATTACAGTCCCCTGTGGGAGTTGAACATTTATCAAATAATCACAAATTTGAAGAGCAGGAGGCAGGGAGAATTCAAGTGAGAGGATGAGTTTTAGATAGAAGGAGGTACATCTCCTCCAAATATAGCAGGAATAATGCCCTGAATCCAAATAGCTACAAAACAAGCCAATATGTTTGATATAAAGTATATAAAGAGGAGAGCAAATGTAGCTGGGATGTTTAATATATATCCCAGCTACATTACCTAGACATGATAATCACTCATTATCTGGACATAATCAATCACTCAAAGCAATATTTAGTTGCAGAGAAAAGCCAGGGTTTAGGAATAAACTCATTTGTGAAGTCTGGGTTTCAGGTTAGTGGCGGGCAGGCCCAAGCCAGTAACAACAGGAGACACTTGGCAGTATAGACAGTCCTGTCGTCACCATATAGGAAATGTATTGTGTATGAAGATTGAGCTTTCCTCTGGCAGAGATCTGTGATAAGGTCTAAATAGTAAGGCAGGATATCATTGCAAAAAAAAAAAAAGTGAAATATAGGTCAAGACAGAGGTCTAATCACTGGGCATGTAGAATATGGGGAAATGGGACATCAGAAGGAAAGAGGGTTGATGAGGCTTGAGATGAAAAACCTAGTCATAGGAGCTTTGCTATCAGGCATAATCAGGGACAACTTGAACTTTTAGAATCTAGAACATCGTGGAAGCCCAGTGACCAATGCCAGCCATGATCTGGGTAGATTAGTCATTGTGGTTGATGCTGGAACACCATGACCCAGGTCAATCTGTTGGGGAATACTGCTTTCAAGTTCCCGGGAAAGAGGAAGCTGAGACAGATAGATTCTCGCTTTTTTTTCTATTTTAAGTCAGTATTGCCCCCAAGTGATTTTGATACACTTTGAGAAGCACTACTTTACATTCTAATATTTTTTAGATATTTTTTGTATGTATGGTTGGCTGAGGGGCTGGACTACAAATATAGGCTTCAGAGGAGACTCTTCTCAATGGTTCTGAGATAACACACATCCCTAGAAAAGTACACCTGTTCTAGGAACTGAGGGAGAGAATGATTAGTGATCCTACCCCCATAAAAACTGGGGAAGGCAACAACGTGATAATGAGCAAGTTCATGAGGAGATGACACTTTCAATGGCCTTTGAAAGAGAATCACAATTTAGAAAGTTGAAAGGGACAAGAATGGTCAATGCTGTTACAATAAGTCTATAGTCACTTAAATTCATGTAAAACTTGTATCATGGCATATGATTATGCTTATAATATAAAACTGCAATACAGTTTCTATTTTTCATATCTAAATCAAGATGAAAATATATTCCTTTTACTCTCTAATTATAAATTCTTTAAACCGTCTATATCTTGCTTACCACGTTCACATTTGTAACAATTATTCATCAAGGCATTCCAATGATTTAAAAGTCATTAGTGTAAATTTGCTTGACAGAGCTCTCACTAGTTAAATGATGCTCTTTTCTTAGACTAGATTCTACATTTAAATCCTTCCAAAAACTTCTTTATTAAAGTGAAGGTCATCAGGTGACTAGGGATGCTATGAGGCATCTGAGAGTGAAGATTTATCCTGCTGCCACATCTTACTTTCAACTTTCCCTGTATCTATTCATGCCCCGGCCAATAGCAGAGGGCACTCACTGGCCCATTGTCATGAGCCTCTTGACAGGAGTATGGAAACCAGAGGGACAGGGAGAGAGGGTGAGAGGGGAAATGCATATTCATCATGCTTCTAGCATCTATAAACCTGATGCTTTAACTTTTGTCCTACGTGCGTATGACAGACACACCTTGTTCCCAGTAAACATGACAACATGGCTGAGTCACCTTGCCTTGGTCTCCTGCACTCTCCTCCCAACAAGAGGAATCCTCCTCCCAGGGGCACACTTTCCAACTACAAACCAGCCAACAGAGTCTACACCCCCACCCACTTCCCTTTCAGGCTTTCCTTCTCTGGGCCACTATATACCTGCCCTAATCACCACGGGCCAGAGATGAGACAAGTGGAGAGAGCCGCTATGCACCAAGCCCATTGAAGTTATTCTTTCTAGTGAATTCTAGAAGCACTTACAGTGCTTCATCTGTTGCTTCTCATGGAAACCACGATAAAGGCTCTTGCCCAAGGTTTCTTTCCTTCTGACTCACACTGACCCTGGTGCTTCCTTATGTGCTCCCCCACCCCCCGGGAATATGGTGTAACATGCACTCCTTCTCTTGGTATCTGTGCTATAATAAACTATTTTTCCCCAGTGGCAGTTGTCTCCTGATCTATTGGCCTCACCATACCTAAATAATGATAAATCCTATTAAAACAAAGATGAGGCAAAAGCGAGAACAAGGAGGGTGGTCATTGGCCAATTTTAGTTACCTGAGTTAAAAATCTGCATGTTTTGTCTAGTTTTTTTTCTACCAAAAAGGGTAAGATGGTTGTCTCCCCTCAAAGTCCAGTCAAGAAACAAGTGTTTTATTTGGTGCTTGTTTGGAGACAACTAGTTGAAGTTCAGTTAATAACCAAGACAAATGCAGATGGGAGAAGAAGAAAAAAATTGAAACAAAAGACAATTACTGCCGGGTTCAGCAAGGACTGGTGCTTGGAGGAATTGCAGAAGCAATTAGGAGTTGGGATGGTGAGGGGTCATATATGTTGAGGATCTGCATTGGGAGAACTGGCCACCAGCAGTAGGGAGCACTCCGTGTCACATCTTACAGTCCATATTCTTCTAACCTCGCAAGGGATCCTCATAAACCTCCTCACATTGTGCGGGGACGCTTGGTGCCTCCACAGGGATTTTCCAGTCATGCATCCCTAAGTGATTACTACCACTACCTGGAGGTTAAGCCTCACTTGTGTTGTCTCTGTGCCAGGCTTCTCCCAAACTCTGCAGCCATTACCAAGTTCCTCCTCAATGTGGCTGTGTGGCCTTCCCTTCTCCTAGCCAAGGTCACTTGAACCCCCACCCCCAAATGTCGTAACACCTGAAACAAATAAGAGGATGTCTTCAGCGGGACTCTCAATTCTGTGCTGTAGTGCCCACCCCTCTAACCCCTGCCCCCCTTTAAAAAAATATCTTGGGATCACAGCAGTATTTGGTTTCTGAGAAGAAGAAAAAAACAGTGATAGAATTTACTAATTTTAGTACTTATCACATTTACTCATATCATTTCTCAAATGGTAGAAAATATTTTAATATTAATAACTAGTGTGTCTACACTGATGTGTAGCCCCTGACTATAAGCCCTAGATTGTTCTATTTAAGAGAAATAGACTTAGCATTTCAAAGAAGAACAAACTTTCATAGACCCAAAGAGATCTCAGATAAAAGATTCACACACGCACACACACATACATACATAGACAATCATACATACATAGACAAACAAGCAAATTGTGTGTCTAAACACACATATATGCACACACACACAACTAACTGAAACGACTTTAAATGCACCCAGTATTTCTGAGTGTAGAAATCTCTTTCTTTTCACAGATCTGCAGTTGGGCAGTCCCAGCGGTAGAGGGTCTCCACACCAACAGAGTACTCCCCCTTGCAGCATGAAAGGCTCTTTGTTACTGTGTTCTTGTGCTTCTCTTCTATTCAGGATGGTGCAGAATACCAGTTACTCTCCACTCCATTACAAAGCAAAGCAAAGCAAAGATGCTTCAGAAAATTGGTAGGATTTGTAGAAAGGGAGAGGAGAATTTTTAATAATCTGTAATTATAATGTTTTTGATTCTCTTATCTATAGACAAGTCAAGGTCCTGTTTTCCAAAAGAATGAGGGTCTCTGAGAATGTTAACGATACATTTTAAGATCCTCTACCTACAATTAAGTGCAGTCCCACCATTTCCAGGGGACCTCCAGACCACTCTAGAAGAGACTCCGGAGTGTTTGAGGGTCACGGCAGACAGGAGGGCAGGAAACATCTGTTTCTTACTCCCCTGCCACACTTTATTTGGCAACAGTAATGAGAAGTACCTTTGGGGAACTTCTCCACTCTTGTTCCCAGTCCGCGCGGTTTAGGTGGAACTAACCTTACATCCTAGCTCTGGAAATGAGGCCATGACTCCAAGCCAAATGGATAATCTCAGGACATTCGCTGAAACTTTCCAAACAGATACTCTTCTTCTAAAATTGTCAAATTGGAAAAACATGTCTGAAGCTTTGGGTAATTTTGGAAAAGCTTCGGAATGAAGCCGGCACATAGGGAAGACAGCAGAGGCAAGGATGGTGAAGTAGACACGGAGATGAGCCACTGAGGTCCTCAAGGAAGGACTGGTTGCTCGGCTAGAGGGGCTGTGTTCAATGATGACCTCCACCTGTCAGCTTCTTCCCTCTGTCTCAGCTACGGAGAGCTGCTTCACCCGAGGTCATGTGCTTCTACGTTAGTGGAAGGCCACAGTTGTTCCTGAGCCAGGTCAAGTACAAAGCCTGGCCATTTAACTCACCTTGGGAAAGGCTTTATGGTCAATATTTAATACAGAGCTTTCCACTGGGTTGGCCAAGATATTTCGGAGCCTGTATCTCTGTTTCCCTCCCCCCTCTGAGACTCCCTTCACAGGTATTGATCTGTAATAAGGGGCTTGTACCTTCAGCTCCACGTTAGCATCTGATTCTGAGAAACTCTACCTGTGAGAAATGAGCGATCAAAACAAACAGGTGACTGATAAATTGTTTGAAAAACCAGCTATGACTGAAATAAATTCTCTGTTTGGACTTCCAGCAGATCAAGCCAAAAAAGTCTCTTGCAATGAAAAGGTTCTTAATAAATATATCAATAAAATATATATATTTTTTAAAAAGAAAGAAAAAAAGGGGCAAAGGAGCTGAATAGACACTTTCCCAAAGAGGACATACAAATGGCTAATAGACATGAAAAAATGCCCAAGGTCACTAATCATCAGAGAGATGCAAATAAAAACCACAATAAGATATCACCTCACACCTACCAGAACGGTGATATCAGTAAATCAACAAACAAATGCTGTCAAGGATGTGTAGAAAAAGAGAACTCTGGTGCACTGCTGGTGGGAATACGGACTGGTGCAGCCACTGTGCAAAACAGCATGGACTTTCCTCAAAAAAAAAATTAAAATTAAAACTGAAATAGATACAGAGGCAGAGCTGCCTCAGATTGTCAAACTGCAGCGGGAAGGCCGGGGAGGGTTGCGGGGCAGGAGGTAGTGGGGTAAGAGATCAACCAAAGGACTTGTATGCATGCATATAAGCATAACCAATGGACATAAGACACTGGGAGATAGGGGAGGCTAGGGGACTGTCTAGGGCGGGGGGGAAAATGGGCATATGTAATACCCTTTGTAATACTTTAAGCAATAATAAAAAAAAATTAAAACTGAAACTGCTTTTTGACCCAGTGATTCCACTTCTGGGAATATATACTAAGAATTTAAAAATACCAATCAAAAAGAAGATTTGCACCGCTATGTTTGTAGCAGCACAATTGACAATAGCTAAATCTGGAAACAGCCCAAGTGCCCATCAGTAGAGGAGTGGATAAAAAAGCTGTGGTCCATTTGCACAGAGGAATACTATGTGGCTGTGAAAAAGGAGATCTTATTCTTTGTGACAGCATGGATGGGCCTGGAAGTGATTATGCTAAGTGAAATAAGCCAGTCAGAGAAGGACAAATATCACATGATCTCACTTATATGTTGAATCTAATGAACATAATAAACTGACGAACTAAACAGAAACAGAGGCATAGATACATGGAGCAGACTGACTGCTTTCAGAGCAGAGGGGAGAGAGGCGGTCTGGATGAAAGAAGGTGAAGGGACCCAAAGAACATTTATGCATAACCCATAGACACAACAGTGTGGTGATAGCTAGAGGGAAGGGGTGGGGGCAGAATGGAGGTGGGCAAAGGGAGGAAAAGGAAACATCTCTAAATAGTGTCAATAATAAAAATTAATTTTTTTAAAAAGAAATGCTAGGCCTAAGGAACCGTTATTCTGTGTAAATTCATAACGTTAACTTGAGTGTATCCTTGCTAATAACCAGAACTTTTTTATTTGTTCGCCTGTCTGCTAAGTGAATGCAACAGAGTGTCCATTGAGTCCCACCTGTATTATTGAGCATCTATTATGTTGGACATTGAAAATTAAAAGGAGTAAGGCCTGCTTTCTTGAGTGATTCATAATCTAGTATTGGTATTACTTATTTATAGTGTAGTGTTCATATCTTTGGCAGAGCCTGCAAAACAATGGTTATTATAATATGAAACTATGAATGATTGATGATTAATGAATCATGATTTACAATAACTGAGTTTGGAGGAGGTAGGTGGGAAGAGCTGGCAGGGGGAAGAATGAGTCTCCAGTGGCTTTAGAACAAAGGCAGCAGTGTTTAAAACAACATGCTGTGTTCAAGGAATACCAAGCCACTCTATTTTGCTAAATCTTCAACTTTAAGGGGTTGAGAAAGGCATAATAAAAACTAGCCAAAAAAGGGAGGAGTCAAGTCATGGAAGACTTTGGATGCCCATGTAAAATGAGTCCTTGAGTGAGAGTTTTATACAGGAGAGAGACATAATCATATTTAAATTTTAGAAAGATCATTTGAGGACAGAGGTGAGGTCAAGGCAAGATTGATGCAAGGAGGTAAGGTGACCAATAATTGTTGCCAAGCTGGTACACTTGGAGACTGAAAAAGAGCACTGTGATCATCTCAGTCCCAAAATAGGCATCAACTGAAGCTCTCCCAGCAAAACTGGGATGTATGCTCACCATAATTTGAGGGGACTTAAGGGCACAGGAACAATTTATAAAGTTTCTAAGAAGGTCTAAGTTGGTGACAAAGAAGACTGAAGGAAAGCAATAGCAGTGGGGTTTTAAAAGGAGGGGTGACTTTAAGAGGTAAAAGATAAAACTAGGAATCTTTGATCTATTGGTTGTGAAGGATGAAGAGGTGAAGAGAACTTCTTTTTGTTTTTGTTTTTTTTAGCTCTAACAGTTTTTAAAATTTAGAATCTGTCCTTACGAAAAAGAAAAAAAATGGAACAAACTGAAAAAACAATGACTTTTCTTGGATCCGGACAGCTAAAGCCACAAGGCAAACTACCACCTCTGCATCTGGTGAGACAGGAGAATCCAGTCACAGCTAAGATATGTTTACCTTGGGAGGAAGCCTCTGGAACCATAAACTAGCAGGAACACTTAAATGATAATTGTGGTGAATTACTAGAGGCCAAGTTTGGGCTAGCATGACAGTGAGAAACTCCTTAGGGTCACAGTCTTAGGGACACCCTCCCTGCCTCCCCTTCCACCCCCCCCACCCCCACATCCTTTTATGGGTTCCACCCAGACATCATACCAGCTTCTTTTGGTGAAAAGCCAGGAAAATCCCCGTGATTCTGGTAGGGGGAGGGAAAAGCATTCATCTGAAATAGGTGCAGAGCCCCAGAATGTTCTCAATACAGAAGCCTATTTCCTGAGGAACAAACTTTAATAGGAGCCTTATTCAACCTGTGGATAGGACATTGTCCAACCAGACTCCTGTCCTCTCTAACTTTTCTGTCTCATAAGGAGAGGAAAAATGTGAAAAACAGTTGTGAAGGTCACATCCCAGGAACCCAGGCTTACTAAAAGACTGAGAACTATTTATAAGAATATAGAATGCTTTCCTTCCCCACATCTTACTACTACACCAACAAGGCTCAAGTGTAAAAGCAGCGAATTACAGGATTCAGAGTTGCCTATTGCAGACTCTATCTAAAAAAGAATTCTTAGGCTCATAGTCAACAAGAAAGACAAAGTCAAGAACATAAGGAATTTGAAGTCCCTGGCATCTACAGCAAACATTAAACATGGCCCAACCCAAATTCTAGCCAATAAAAACCTCACATTAAAAAAACAATTTATTTCAATTATTATTATCTAATATGTTACAGCTTTCCCTGCACCCAAAGAGAAGGAAAAAAAATTAAAGAAAAATATAAGACATGCTAAAAGGCAAAAAAAGGTGACTTGAAGAGACAAAGGAAGCATTAGAATCAGACCCAGGTATTGCCTAATTTGGAATTATCAGACAGGGAATTTAAAATAACTGTGGTTAATATGTTAAAAAGCTGGAATGGTAAAAGTAGGTAGCATACACAAACAGCATGATAATGTAAGCAGAGAGATGAAAGACCTAAGAAAAAAATCAAAAAGAAATTCTAAAAAAACAAACAAACAAAAAAAAAACCACTGTAAGAGACCTAAAAGAATATCTTTGATGAACCCATTGATATATCTGCATATGGTTGAGGAGAGAATCAGTGAGCTTAAAGATAAATAAATAGAAACTTCTCAAACTAAAATGCCAAGAGAAAAGGAATTTAAAAAAAACAAGAGAACATCAAAGAACAGTGTGATAATTTCAAAAGATACAACATAATTAGAACACTAGAGGAAAAGAAATATTTGAAGTAATAATGGCTAAGCATTTTCCAAAATTAATAACAGACACCAAGCCACAGATCCAAGAAGATTGGAGAACACCAAGCAGGGTAAATACAAAAAATTTATACTTAGGCATATCATGTTCAACTGCAGAAAACCAAAGGAGGGTGGGGGAGAAGGAGAGTGAAGGATTAGGAATAATTCTCAGGCTCTAGCTAAGTGATGGAGAACCTATGATACGTGTGTCAGAGATGACACACGAACTCATTTTTTGGTTGATTTTTATTTGTTAAATGCCATTTAAATATATAAAATAAATATCAAAAATATAAGTCTTTGTTTTACTATGGTTGCAAATATCAAAAAAAAATTCTATATGCGACACAGCATCAGAGTTAAGTTAGTGTTTTTCAAAATGCTGACACTCTGAGATCAAAAGGTTCACCATCACTGCTCTAGCTGGTTTGGCTCAGTGGATAGAGTGTCGGCCTGCAGACTGAAGGGTACTGTGTTCTGTTCTGGTCAAGGGCATGCACCTCAGTTGCAGGCTTGATCTCTGGGCCTGAATGGGGTGCATGTGGGAGGCAACCAATTGATGTGTCTCACATCGGTGTTTCTGTCTCTCTGTCTCTCCCCCTTCCTTCAAGTCTCTCTAAAAATAAATGTAAAATATCCTCGGGTGGGAATTAACAAAAACAAACAAACTAAAAGAATAATTCTCAGGCATCTGGTATGGGTGGTACCTATGCAATAAAGAATATAGACTAGAAAAATGTTTGAATTCAGCCCTGAATTATTTCTTTTACCTCTGTAACCTTCACAGTATCTGCCAGCACCCAGGCCAAAACCTCTTTATGCTAGACCTGGGCTTTTACACCAATATTTTAGGTATCATCCCAGAATTTATGTTCTCCTTTACCTTCTCTTATCCAGCTTGAGTACTGCTCCATATAATTTTTTAAAAACTATTATTACTCTGAGGTTCTACTGTTTTGCAATGTCACTGACATTTTACTCTCTTGGATACTTAAGCATTTTTAAATAAGGTAATGTGGTTTCATATATATATATAGTGGTTTCTTTACAGCAAACTAAGAGTGTTCAAACAATATAAGAAGAACAAAAATCATTCATAATCCTATAGTCCAGAGTTAACTATTAAACAGTATGTAGATTTTTAGTATTTTTCTCTATCTAAACAGCTATCCCTCTCCTGCCTCCAGGTCTATACATAGGCTGCTCTATATGCCTGGAATGTTCTTTCCCCAACTTATGTGCTTTCAGGAACAGTAGCTGAGCAAAGTGAACCAAAAAGAGCTGAGTCCTTACCATCCTTACGCGCCATTGAGACGCAAAGGCAGAGAGCTGTCTGCTCAGGCACAGTTCTCTCTCTGTTTAGTGTTAGAATCAGGACAAACCCTCACACTCACTTCTTTGAAGTAAGTTCCTGGGTTTTGGATGATTTTATTTGGGGCAGGAGGGAAAAAAGACTTAATGAGAGATACTGTTGTTTTTACTGTTGCCGTTGTTTCTGAAAAGAAGTGTAGAGGTGTAGAGGAATGAGTGATAGATTGGGGGAGGGGTAGAGATGATTCTATTATACCTGAACTTTGAACTTTGAAACAGGTCATGCTAATCCCAGGTGCATGGTCCTCATCCTATCCTCTTGAGCTCCAGTGGAGCAGGAACTGTACGTTCCCTGTAGGATCCATTCCTAAAAGCCAAACATCTACTCCGTCAAAACTGAAGCTAACTGACTTATTATCTTGTTCTACTTTTAAAATCAAAACACATTTTTTTCAATGTAATCACCAGCTTATAAATTAATGAGAATTGGGACACTTCCTCTTTTTCTTCGATGCTTATTCATTCATTAATCTGGGCTACATTTTTTGTTACTTTTGAAATTGCAAAAGAAAATACATAGCCCTTCATTAAAGAAACTCATCATAGCACTTCAGTCCTGAACAAAACCAGTGTTATGGCAAAGAAGTCATGATACCCAATATTGCCCAACTAATGCCAATAGTTGCAATTATAAAAGATCTTTCATAACACTGGCTGATAAATGTTTAA
Source organism: Myotis davidii (assembly GCF_000327345.1). NCBI lineage: Eukaryota > Metazoa > Chordata > Mammalia > Chiroptera > Vespertilionidae > Myotis > Myotis davidii. Next base: position 3,004,621 of record NW_006383010.1, on the reverse strand, counting down.
AGGTATTTACCTGTCTTGCAAATGGTCAATTTTCTATTCAAAGACTACAACTACATATATATGTGTAATTTTTAAAAAAATACTGTAATTATCACTGTGGAAGAAAAAAAAACAGCACAAGACATTAAAGCTCTTCAATCGAGCTTATGTTTTTTAATGAATTTTCACAACTGTGGTGCCTTTTGTGTAAGCTGTCACAGCACAACTCCTGTCACCTTTGAGGCTATCACAGTAAAATAGATACTTCTTTCTCATAAAAAAATTTGCAAACAGCTAAGATTTTTAAATTGTATACAGTTGCATGTTTTTTAAAAAAATCATCCTGTGCAAGAAAAACAACTTCTGTGATGGCTGAGGGAAGAGAAAAGCCACTCCATGTTCCTTCTAAATAGCAGCATTGCATAAGATAAAAAGAAGAAAACATCTATTCCATTCTGAAGTAAGCATCCAGTTTGGACTGAGAGTTACATAAACTCAAAGTGCCACTACAGGGGAGGGGGCGGGAAGAAGGCCGTCCTTTTATGTGATGGCAGGGCAATGCCCAGAGCCAGGGCGGCCGCATTCAGCTTCTTGAATGGGCCAAAGGCAGGGCCAGACCCACACTTTAAGTGGATGCAGAATGAATAAAGAAAATGCCTGGTATTCAAGAGCCAGCTCTCCACTGGGCTTCGGGTTTGGCCTTTTGGGTTCTCAGGGGTCGAAGAATCTAAAAATGTTTGAGAAAATATAGATATTTTGCCCTAGCCGGTTTGGCTCAGTGGATAGAGCATCCGCCTATGGACTGAAGGGTCCCAGGTGTGATTCCGGGTCAAGGGCACATGCCACATGCCTGGGTTGTGGGCCTGATCCCCGGTAAGGGGCATGCAGGAGTCAGCCAATCAATGATTCTCTCCCATCACTGATGTTTCTATCTCTCCCTTCCTTTCTGAAATCAATAAAATATATATATAAAAGAAAGAAAATATAGATATTTCTATTGTGAATGGAATGTGGCTGGGTCTTTGCTTATTTGGTCTCCAATCTCCAATCTTTTTAATAGGAAGTGGGGTGGGGGGCAGCAGGTGTGTGAGAGAAAGATATCACCGTGAGGCAAGTTTTCTTTCTGTTTCTCTTTTATAAATTTGGGTTATACTTGAGGTCAAAACTGAGTTTGGACCTCGAAAGCATTGAGACAGGAGAAAAAGCATCCATTAGGGGGGAAAAATGGTGATCGGTGTGCTCCTGAATTTGTTTACACTGTTGTCCACCAACCACCTGTTCTTCAGAGTTCTGCCCAAGCCTATCTCTGCCATGAGACTTTCCCGGACACCCTCAGCCTCAGGTGATCTTGATCCATAGCTCTTACCACTGATAATGTTCATTTGGCACTGAATACTTATTACCTTAAATTACCACTTGGGTATGTTGGATTTGAAGTGACTTTAAAATGTTCTAGTAAAGAATGTCAGTATAAAATTGAAATCTGTCACTCAAAGAAAAGTCCAGTGTAGAGATATAGATGTGGAAATCATCAGAAAATATGTGGACTGAAACTAGAAGAATGAAAGGGGGTACATAAGTTTAAAAAAAAAGTAAAGCAAGGAAAAAAAAAAAGGTTTAAAAAAATGCTGAAGAACACCGTTACTTAAGAAGAATATAGTAGAAAAATTAGCGAAAGAGAATTTTAAGATGTCAGAAAAGTATCAAGAACATTGCTTTTTGTGTGCTTTTAGTTTACCCAAGGAGAGAGGAAAGAATTGTGTAATGGGTGATTTCAGAATTTTCCAGAACACACCTATCACAATTCTTTTCACATAGTATACCGAGTATTTAGTGCAAAAGTAATCGTGGAATAAATTCCCATACATTTGCTTTTGTTTTCCTTTTGATTATTTTCTTAGCAAAACAAAACAAAACACAAAAACAAACAACCCAGTGCCACTCCTGTTCCAGATGATTTATTCCATCTTTTTTTTCAGAAGACAGTGGCAACAGTGAGCCTGTTAGTGCCAGACTTTCACCTCTAGGGGGAGCTCAAAGAGAGGCATACTGAATAAAGGTGAAATCTAAAACCTTATTGGGTCATGGTGGTAGTGGATTGAGTTTCAGTGATTTAAGAAGGGTCTTTTAGGAGGAATTAGTCTCCACAGGGCTGAACCTTTAGTTCTTTGGAAATCACACCTTTTTAAAAATTTCACATGACAGGAAGAACATCCTACTTTGACTCTCTCTTAGAAAAATTGTCCTAACCTGGAAAATTGAAACAAACCACCAGGGTAGAATTCATGGGTTAAAAATAATGAACAAAGTGTTACATATCGCCAATCACTGACATGTTTGCTCAAGGTATGCGTATCTGTGTTTGTGTGTATGTGCGTGTGTGCGTGTGTCTCTGCGTGTATGTGTTTTCAACAATTTGAAGAACGGTGAAACAGGCACAAACTACTCCCCCCCCACCCCCCACCCCAGTCTCTACCATTCCTGTTATCTGGCATCTGGCTCACTTCACAGATTTTCGTTATCTTTTTGGTTGCTATAGCATTTGAGTTTGCAAATATTGTTTAAATTTGTAAAAGCACATCTTTATAGTTAAGCATTAAGTGTTTAATAGCTCATAAATTCCTGCATTTCCCACCAGGAAAAAAATTATTTCAGTTCTTTTCTCTGAGGACATGTTTTGCTTTATGTAAGGAGCTTAGCAGGATAGATAGAGAATCCCGTGCACAGGTCACAAAATTTGCCACTGTCTGTCCTAACCTCTTATTGTGGGTTCATATCTCTACTTAATGAGTCCTCCTCAACCCAGTTGAAATCCTGGGAGCATCCCTCTTAAAGAGAACAAGTATGAATTCTCTTATGGAATGTGAGTCATTGATATATTATTGTCTCCAAAAATTTCAATAAAAAAGAAAAATAAGATCTGAAAACAAAGTGTCTGTACTACATGTTAGTCAAACCTTGTTTTTCTTACACTTGAAAGGGAAACAAAGAGTACTGAGGTGAAAGCCTGTCTCTATAGTTCTATGAGCATAGCCAAGGTAGGAGATTTCACACCCCAACACCAATGAGCACTCCAAAGCAGAAGGGGTTATACAACCTCCACAAAGCAGGCACACTGCCATTGGGCTGCATGCCCTAGTGTAAAAAGCTCTTCTCCTTTCCTAAAAGGTCTCACCATGGGAACTGAGAAAATAGGGTGGAAAAAAAAGGTCTTTCAAGTGGTAAATCATCTATTTGTTTGATACATATTTTGCAAGCTCAGTAAACAAATCTATTTAATTTATTCATTCAATCTTAAAAACTTTCATTAAGCCCTAGCCAGTTTGGCTCAGTGGATAGAGCGTTGGCCTATGAACTGAAGGGCCCCGGGTTCGATTCCAATCCAGGGCATAAGCCCAGTTTGCGGGCTCAATCCCCAGTAGGCTTGTATAGGAGGCAGCTGATCAATGATTCTCTCTCATCATTGATGTTTCTCTCTCTCCCCGTCCCTCCCTGAAATCAATAAAAATAAAAAAATAAAAATACTTATTAAGCATGTACCATGTGTGGGGCTCTGCACCTGTACAAACATATAAGACAAGGTCCCTGCCCTAAGAAGTTGGTAGTCTAGCCCTGCTGGGAAATAGTAATGGATTTCCTCTTTCCACCATGGTCTACAGCAATATTTTATTATGAATCCATTTACTCGAGAGAATTGTGAACTCATTGGTCATAATCTCTGTAGTAAAACAAAGTACTTAATAGTAGTTCCCAGGTATGAGGCATTCCAGACATATTTTTAAATGGCAATTTTCAGAGTCCCATGGCAAAGATTTTAAATTGATTTGACCAAATGTCAAAAGGAGCTTTTTCACATGCTCTTGCTGAGAAACTTGGCATTGGGACTGTACCTAATTGAGAGACTTTGTTGGCTCAAATGTGCTGGCTTCAAGCCCAATCACAGGACCCCTTGAAACAATGAGTAAGGCCATTAGTTTGCATGCCCAATCCCAAGTGACCTTGGAATTGCAGGCCCCATGGTTCAGTAGCATGGGAGAGTGCCATGTTAGCGCTGCCCTTTTCACTCTCATCCTTATAGACTGCTACAGGCCATGGACTCTCCTGTAAACGGAGACTGAGTCATTTTAATTTTTTTAAACAACTTAACAGTGAAGCTTACATCAAGAGAGAAATGTTAAAGTTACAGATGTTATTAACTTTGAACATCAATCTCACTATAATTATTTTCTTTTGGCCTTGTTAATAACTCCCCTCCTTTTAAAAAGACAGCTTTATTTAAATATACCCCAACTGTAGCTTGTTTAAATACTATCAATTCATTTAAATTTTTTTTCCTTAATCATTATTTCTTCTTACTAGAGTTTTTTCTTTATATATTGGGATTTGTACTTTTTTTCGTATCTACAGAGTGACTAACCAAATACAGTAACTAGCTATCTTAAATACTTCTAGCATATTACTTAATCCATGGATTACATATAAATAACCTCTATATTTTTGTGTTTTAAAAAGAAAACAAAAAAAACACACACAAATAAACAAGCAAACAAATAGATTCATTGCAACAAAACCTTTATAAGCATTTTTTCTTTCCTTGAGATAAAAATAAAACCTGTAAATGACCTGAACTTCATTTCTCCATTATCACGGGCTAGCTTTGACAACTCCCTCTTGCCCAACTGTTTGATCCTTGTTGTGTGGGAGATAGTTCTAGAAAATAACTTGGAAGAACCAAGGGAAACAGTTCTCTAAGTAAAAGAAATGTATACAGTTGTCTAAAATCATTAGCAGTTGGGTTATAATAACTAGATTCAAAGTAATAGCAGCAGATTTTAAAAGGGGGCTTCCCAGGGGTTTCCTTAATGTGAGAGTGCCCCCTCCCGGAAGCCTGACTGGGGGTGGAGAGGTTTGGGTGCACTTCCTTGTAAGACTGGTTCCCGAAGAGCGAAGAGCGGAATGAGGCCATTGGAGAGTGGACGCTGGCACAGAGATCCACCGCCATGAACTTGAAGACCATGAACTTGAGCTGCCATGGAATAGACCTGTCTAAAGCTTCGGAGGAAGAAGCCCCAATTTAGGATTCAGCGGGAAACATGAGTTTATCCAAGAAGAAAACAGTGTGAAAATTATCTTGAGATTTTTCAAGTAGAACTAACATTATTAGTTTCCATGAACAATTGTATTTGTATGCTTTTAAATTTATTTAGAAATTTATTTAACCTGAAACAAATGTAGAAATAGCAAATACTTTCTTTTCCTGTAATAAATAACCACACTTTTGCCCGTGACATTCAAAATCTATTATTTTTGCAAGAGTTGTAGCTCTCTTCACCCATACACCCAGCACCCTCCTCCCCTACAAATCACAGCTCAACTTGTTTCTCCAGGCCCGGCCCCACCCTGCTGCCCTGGCAGAGGGTTCAACTTGGCCAAGTGTAGGTCACAGAGACGCCCACATCATTAGAGAGTCTTTGTGTAACTAGGTTCGAAAGCCTAGCTCTGTAGCCAAGTTTCTATGGGCTGTATAAATCCATTTTTTTATTTTTATTTTTTGCTGTTTGTGATTAAAAATGAAGTTTTGCTTTATTTTAGTGTTAAATTGAAAAAGATGTACAGTTTGGTAAAAAACCATGAATCAAAATCAGTAAAGACAATTTAACTTCTTTATCAAAAGTTATATCATATAAACTCATTAAATACTTACTGTCAAAATAAAAAAGCTGAATAATAGTATAAGAGTCTTATCCTGGCCCTGGCTGGTGTTGCTCAGTGGTTAGAATGCCAGCCCTCACACCGAAGGGTCTTGGGTTCGACTCCCAGTCAAGGGCACGTATCTGGGTTGCGGGTTTCATCCCTGCCCCAATTGGGGCATTTGTGGGAGGCAACCAATCAATGTGTCTGTTCTCTCTCTCTCTCTCTCTCTCTCTCTCTCTCTCTCAAAATCAATGGGAAAAAATATCCCCGGGAGAGGGTTAAAGAAAAAGTTTTAGTGGATGACTTGGTATATACTGAGGAGGCACTGAGTGAAATAAGACTGTTCTCGAAGAGATTTGCTGATGGCTGCTGCATGTTAAACCATCAGTGCTTGCAGTGCCTTTAGTGTCATCTTTTGCATTTCTTTTTCTTTCTACTTGTAGGAATTCATAAACTTCCCATCCAAGAGTTAAAACATTCCACCAGAAAGGGGGGGAAACCCCACAATAATAAGACTCTAGTGTATTACTTATTTACTAGTAATAAAATTTAATCATAAGAAATCCCCTTATAAAGATTATGACAAGTTTCTTCCCCAGAAAGTCTAAGAGGCCTTTAGTCACAGATGTGTTCTCCCTATGGACAAAAGCCAGGCAGCCTTTTCCGAGCGCCTTTTATCGGTTCTGACACATCATTGCTCCTGTTTCTTCAGAAGTACCAGAGGATGGAAACGAATAGCACCCCGCCTCACTATAATTAGTGTCCTTATCTAATAAAGGTGCCAGGATTCCGCTTTGGGCTCTATCTGAGCGCACCGCCTGTTTATTGGAGGGAAGGGAGAGGTACTGTCATCAGGTCCCGCTTAGCGATGGCTGCCACCCTGTTCTATTTCGGAGACGTTGACTCACTCATAATGCAAGGTGACAAAAATGGAAACCACTACTTTGGATTTTGAGTTATGACAAATACAAGATGCTATTAAATATAAAATACATTACAAGGACCTCTGAAATGGTACATTTTCCCCCATGGAGGCCATGAAAAGTAAACTAGAAAATAACAGTAAACACACTCAGCCTTTGGCAAGGTCTAAATCCCTACACTTTTTGATAACCTCTCTGAAGTAGCTATATTTTGTTTTCTTGTACCATAGTAACACAACTTTCCATTTTGGAGTTCCTGTTTCTGCATCACGATTCTTGCTGTCACTCTTCACCATAAAATTTCTTCCTAGCTTTCACTCACATTAATATTTTCAACCTCTCTGATTCATCTTAAGTCCCACCCACGGGCAGTGAAATACAGTGTTCCTAAACTCTTCAAACTTGAACTTCTGGGTGCATGCTGTTTTACTCCAATGATAACAACACAGTGTTGTACCAGATTTCCCCCTCCTTCCTCTCTGTAGATGTTAGACCTGTCTTATCCATTGCAGTAGCCACTAACCATATCTCACCATTGTGCCCTTGAATTGTGACTACTGTCTATTAAAATGTGCTCTAAGTATAAAATATACACTGTATTCCAAATAATTATTATGAAAAAAGAATTTAAAATATCTCAATCATTTTAATATCAGTTATACATTAAAATGAAAATATTTTTAATACATTGGTTTAAATGGATTACCTTAGTATAATTATTTTTACCCATTTTTTTTCCACTTTTTAAATATAGATACAAGAATGTTTAAAATCATCTATGTGGTTCATGTTATATTTCTATTGGGCAGCATGGGTAAGAATATGAAGCCCTGAATTCTAACTAGTTCCCTGTGGTTTCCAATGTTCCTTCCTTATTCTGAATCCTCTTGCTATAGCTCCTTTTTCACTTGAATTTCTCATCTCAAGGGTCTGTTATTTCACATGTTCACACTGCAAGCTCTGGAAATCCTCTTAAACTTAGATTCTTGTATCAGTCAGCATGTAGTGAATGACTATGTGGTGCCAGGTATTCTATCAGGAACTAGAAGGAAATTTGGGGCTAGAGTGTGTTTTGGAAACCACAGTTACATCCCTGCGACTAGAGATGAGGGTGCAAGAAAACAGTGATGACATACAAGGCACCCAAAATGGAAGAGCCCCATCATAAAATGCCTGTAATCCATAAGATGGTGTTCAGCTTTTATATGGAGGTGGTCATTGAGGAGTTTTAAATAATGGAATAACAATAATAAGATTTATTTTTTTATTTTTTTTTAGAAAAATTAGGTTGTAGCAGGATAAAGAAAGAATTAAATGTCTATTATAACAAAAATATTTTAAAAGTTTAAACTGAAGCAGTGGTAATGAGGTTAGTTGAATTCAGATTCAGTAGTCATATAGTATGTAGACTCTGTAGAACATGGTTACTATTTAGAAATGAAGAGCAAGGGAATGAGGTAGGTCAAAGATGGGAACTTGCCTAAAAATTTGAATTTGGTAAATAATGGTTCTATTTACCAAAATTCAGAATGTGGAGGTCGTTGAAACTGATAAATTTCAAATCTGATTCATTGAATCTGGGCTTCCTAGAAGATACCCAAGTTATGTTGTAGCAAAGGATGGAGGAGTATGGTACTCAGGATTAAAACCTGGATTAGAGATATAAGTGGTGTAAAAAATGGAAAGGAAAATAAATCACAATGGCTGTCTCCCTCCAAGGACTGCCCATGCCTTTAAATTTCTCTTCCTGCTCCCTGCCCCAGGCACATTGCTATTGGCTTCCTCACTCCCAAACTCTCAGGGCCCTTCCTTTACCTCTGTCACTTGTTTCCTAAGCCCGTTTCTTTTAGAAATTACTTCTTCTACTTCCGTGATTTAACAAATAAATGTTCTCTTACAAAAAGAAAATAAGTCACAATGCAATAGAATGCAAAGTAATGATACATCTCCAGGAAACATTATTTTGTGAAAAACAAGTTCTACATCTAAATATAAAATTACAGTATTTAAGGTTCTACATCTACACAAGGCAAAGTTTATATAGTTGTTGCTTCAGAGGCATGGGGTTATAAATGAATTTTTGGCTTGGCATCATTTTCTAAGTTGTCTATAATGGACATGTATTAATTAGGGTGCTTTCCAAATGTTTAATGATAAAAGAAATAAGATTAATATATTCAAGTCTTCAAACAATACTTTCATGAATACAGTGAAAAAAGAACATTTCCATGGTTTCCGTTACCTGTGGTCAACCACAGTCTGAAAATATTAAATGGAAAATTCCAGAAATAAGCAATTTATAAGTTTTAAATTGCCCGCAATCCTGAGTAATATGATCAAATCTCCCGCTGTCCCACTCCATCCTGCCCAAGACATGAAACATCCCTTTGTCCAATGTCTCCACACCGTATATGATACCTGCCCGTTAGTCACGTAGTAGCCATCTCAGATATCAGATTGGTTACCAGACAGAGCAAGCGAGACCATATCCACATAACTTTTATTATTTTTTTTTAATTTTATTTTTTATTACAAAGGGTATTACATATGTGTCCATTTTTCCCCCCGCCCCACATAACTTTTATTATAGCATCTTGTTATAATTATTCTATTTTATTAGTAGTTATTGTTGTTAAGCTCTTACTGTGCCTACTTTACAAATTAAACTTTACATAAATAGGTATGTATGTATAGAAAAATATTGTCTATTTAGAGATCAGTACTATCCACAGTTTCAGATATCCACTGGGGGTCTTGGGACATATCCCCGTGGATTACGGGGGACTACTGTACACACATTGCTAATTTAATCCTTGAAACGATGGCTATAAGTAAATCTCTGATTAGCCTGTTTTACAATTGGAGACACTGAGGCAGAGAAAAGCAGTGTTATTTGTACAAATGACTACATTGTAAGTGGTAGAGAAAGAGGTTGGACCCAGGCAGTCTCCTTTGGCCACCATCAGTGTTCTGTCCCGGCCCCAAAAGCTCTGATTGGGTTAGTTCTGTCCTTGTGCTTTTTGCTGGTGTCCGCAGCTGACAGCTATACCTAACGAACTTGTAGTTGGATCTTCTTGGTTTGTACAGGGACTGGCTGTCAGCTCAGCATTCACATTACACAAGACTTGAGGGAACTCATGGGGAGTGGGACCAGAACCCTGATGACTGTCTCATTCCCCTATTGCTGTCTCACCTTTTCTTTCTCTTTCTAAGCTACTGGGCCAAAGGTGGGCTGGCTGCCTATTTGGTAACATAGGTTTTCATCTTCCTTTTTCCTGACATAATATTTGCCACCATCCCTTTCCCATGGGCCACACTGACAGAATCTCCATGATAGAACATGGTCTATAGGAGAGAGGGACACAACACATTGGTTAGTATTTTTCAGATATTATCCATACCTCTTCGGTATGTTCCCCCTGGTAGAACAGGCTAATGACTGCAGAAGCTTTGGCTGCCCTTGTCTGTAGACCAGTTTGCTGACTTCTAAATCTCAGCTGTTTGCTTCCTTGAAACATATGGCCTATTTATCATGAATATGACCCTAATAAAGGCCCGTGCGATTCTTAGAAAAATAAAAGGCATTGTAAAGCCTTTCATCCATCAAATGTCTGTCATACTGCCAGGCCAGGTGGAGTAATAATTGTGCTTGCATGTATCAGCAAAGAACCGTGCTAACAGATGAAACTGCTTCAAGTAATTAACTTACTCATAGCTTTTTTTATTATTATTATTTTAGAAAGAGGCTAGATAGAAAGACTGAAGTCATGAAGAGCAGGAAAGAATGAGGCATGTAAAAAAGCTAGCCATAGCATCACACTCTGTTTAAATACTGAAAGACAAAGCATGACTGAATACACAGCAAAGAACCGTGCTAACAGATGAAACTGCTTCAAGTAATTAACTTACTCATAGCTTTTTTTATTATTATTATTTTAGAAAGAGGCTAGATAGAAAGACTGAAGTCATGAAGAGCAGGAAAGAATGAGGCATGTAAAAAAGCTAGCCATAGCATCATACTCTGTTTAAATACTGAAAGACAAAGCATAACTGCATACACGTATAGACACACACATAAACACACACACACAGCCAATCACCAGAAAAGAACTGTAATTACTGGGTGAATACCAAAATGAGTGAATGAGTAACCTTGGTATATACACTAACGCAAAAGGAAACAATTCAATGTATATTGTAGTTAAAACTTGCTTAATATGTTAATTTTCTGTGGCTGCTGCAAAAACTTACCACAACTTTGGTGACTTAAAACAACAGGAATTTATTCTCTCATAGTTCTAGAGGCCAGAAGTCCAAATGGGCAGGACCATTCCCCTCCAGAAATTCTGGGGAGAATCTATGCTTTGAATCGTCTAGCTTCTGGTAGCTGCTAGCATTCCTTGACTTCTTTGGCTTATGGCTGCATCCTTCCATTTTGCCTCTTTTTACGGCATCCTCTCTGTATGTCAAATCTCCCTCTCTCTGTCTCTTATAAAGACACATATGATGGCATTTAAAGCCACCCAGATCATCTAAAATAATCTCCCAGGCCAGGACAGGACACATAAGAAGAAGAAAAATATCTAAATTTTGGCAATATACAGAATGGGATAAAAGTAGGTTTACAGTTGTGAGTATATGAAACACAGTTTATTCTTGTATTATTATTTATTAACTATTGCATTATTTTCATATGAGGAACTGTAAACCTACTTTTCCCCCTGTATCCACCAGGATTTGAAGAAAAAAAAATGGCCTTTAGAACTTCCTAGATTTCCATGGCCAAGGAAATCCTATCCTTCAATGTTTCTGCTCTCTTATAAATGAGCTTACTATTACCATTTACCTAGATTTCTCAAATTAACTTTATCTTTCATAATTTTTGTGCTTATCTTAAATTTCTTGGTGATTTTGACCATTACAAATTAATATTTATCAAAACATGCAATAATATAAGTACCTACTCTCTCAGTGCAAATTAAGCATTATAAATACACTAGAGGCCCGATGCACAAAATTCATGCAAGAGTAGGCCTTCCTTCCCCTGGCTGCCAGCACCAGCTTCCCTCTGGCACCTGGGACCTGGGACCCGGGACCCGTGACCCGGGACCCGTGACCCGGGCTTCCCTTGCAGCCCAGCTTTGTCTAGAAGGTCGTCTGAAAGGTCTACTTAGCATATTATACTTTTATTATTATAGATAACCAAAAACAGAAGAGTAGAAACTGATCATTTATTTTCATCTATCTTCCAATTGTGCCTCACTTCCAGCTCAGATTTCACTCCACACCATAAGTAAAATGAGGATTGGTGAATGGAAAAATAACTATACAGGAAACACTTTGGTATTGCAGATTCCAGGGAAAGTTTGGAACTCCTTTTGCAAAAGTAGAAAGCACAAAAGCTCTCCAAATGAACATGCAGTCTAATAATAAAGTTGAATTAATTATGTTGGATTATCTGGATACTATTTGTAAAATTTTTCTTCATTTAATTTACATTAGTTTTCATCTCACTTTTGTCCTGGGATAGAAAGAGACCACAAATGATCACTTGGCTTGCATAATAGCTCTATGAACATCAACAACAAAGGCTCCTTCTATTTTATTGCTCTAACCTTCATGACATGTGGCTTCCATCTTGTGTTCAATTGATAGCCTAACCCTCTCATTTCCATAACTGGAAAGGCAAAGGGAGTAAGGAGAAGGCTTCTCTTTAAGGGGAAATCCTGGAAGCACACACTATTTCTGCTCTGAAAACCAGAACTGAATCATATAACCACAACCAGCTGCAAGGAAAGCTAGAAAAGGTATTCTTTATTTTGGATGGCCTTGTAAGAGTTAGAATTCCATTACCGTGGATGAGGAGAACACATATTGAGGATCAGTTAACCATTTCTTCCACAATCCACCCCTTTGCCTACCCAAGTGATTGTGGTACTCTCCTCCTATACAGAGCATGCACAACCCTTTCCGAGTCCCATTTAGCATCTGACAACCTATAAAATAAAAGCCAAGGTCGGTGCCTCTCCCCACACATACACCAAATTTACAATGGTGAAATAGGACTAGGAAAACTGTCATAAGTCTCTAATTTTAAATGGGGAAAATGGTAAACACTAAAAAGTTATCTGTCCATAGAGATTATCAAGAGTTATTGGGTAAGAAGTATAAACACTCCCTTCATTAGAGTAAATGCTTTTATAGATAGACTGACTACCCCTGACTTTTCTCTCTGTGAGGAGCCCTGGAGTTTGCCCTTTAAGAACTTCCTTTCTAGTCAACTGACCTCTGTGGCCACCTCTGAAGTATGTTTGAGGGCTGCTCAGTTTTTGCAATCTGATTTCTTCTGGTACAGAATGATCTGATTTAGAGCTTGAACCATAAAAGTCTTTGTGAGTTTAACTTATAGATTCCTTGACAATACAATGTCTTCAGTGTTTTTTATTCTATTCGATTCCAATTGGAAGTAACCACAGCCAAAGTGTTTGGACATAATTTTAAAACCTGAAATTTACTAGTTTTGTGTTTTACTCTCCCATCCCACCTTTTCAACATAATGATACTACCTCGAGGCTGATTGAAACATTTGCCTTGGATGAAAAAGCAATGCCCTTAATCTGACCTTTACTTCCTGGCTGGTTTCCAATATCAAGCAGATGTTTTGAGAACCCAAATCACCAGCATAAATATTATCCATCTAGGAGAGTAGAGATCTTGAAAGATGAGCATAACTAAAGTGAAGATATGAAGGAGGGATGATTCAGCTAAAGGAAAGAGCAGGAATAAAGGCATGACAAATGTGGTGAATGAAAAGAAATATTGTCAAGCAAACTGAGACTGGGGATAGAACTAAAAATATATCAGAGTACAGATGATAAAAAAAATTATATACTGAGTCAAGTAAGGCCATTTTGTAGGTTGAATAGGATGGTAGCCAAATAGATACTCCATTTGATACCCCATTCTGATATGTGAAGGATGGATTTAAGCAACAAAAATTTTGAGACAGAGAGACAGCCTATAAGGTTATTTATATCAATCCAGGCAAGAAATGATGAGAGAGTGATAACAGGGTGAAGAAATATTTAACAAATAAAGTCTGTAGGACTTGGTGGTGGTTTGTTTGTAATAGTATAAGTGAGAAAAAGGAAGAAGGCAAGTCATCAGACCATATGAGGAGTATGGAAAGGAGACTGATTCCACTAGGTCAGTGGTCGGGAAACTCATTAGTCAACAGAGCCAAATATCAACAGTACAACGATTGCAATTTCTTTTGAGAGCCAAATTTTTTAAACTTAAACTATATAGGTAGGTACATGGTTATTAACTTAATTAGGGTACTCCTACGGCTTAGGAAGAGCCACACTCAAGGGGCCAAAGAGCCTCATGTGGCTCGCGAGCCGCAGTTTGCCGACCACTGCACTAAGTAGGTATTGAGATGAAAGAGCCTGTATGAATTCCAGGTGTAACTGTTCAGAGGAGGTAAAAATAAGATACTTTTTCTCATGAGAAGATTATACTGGAGAAATTCATTGGGGGGAGGGGGTCTTTAGTGAACGGGTAATAGTTAAAACCTTAAAACAAAATGATATTTCTCAGATAAAGCATATACTGTAAAAAGAAAATCTGAGGACCATCCAAATTTTAGAGGAAGGTGGAAAAAAAGCCCTTAATGAAGCCAAGAAGGAAAGTCAAAGTAAGATGAGAAACAGGGAGTGGTGCAAGAATTGCTCTGAGGGGCGGGGATTGCAGTAGGTTGAAGAGTGAGTGGGGAAATTATGAAAAGCTAAGTAAATACTGCATTTGCAGGGGAAGGAAAAAGAAAGATGGAAATAACTGGAGGAGAAAATAGGGTTAAGATGGGACTTTAAAAATAGGAAAGTTTTATCTGTAATATACAGCATAGACAAAGGCGAAGAGAAGCGGGTTAAAAGTATTGGAGGGGACAAACGATGGAGTGAGGCCATGCCATGAAGAAAGAAAATTATGAGTGTGCTAGAGAGATTGTCTTTGATCATGAGGGAAATTTCATCATCTGAGAATGGAAGGTGTGCATACAAATCAATGTATCAGACTTGGGAAAAGAAAGTTAAGGGATTTTACACTTATGGACTCAGTTTTGCAACTGAGCGTAAAGGAGTTGTGAGCATGATTTGGAATCTGCTGCTCTCTTACCATTCTCTGCACTTACACAATATATTTAGATCAAAACTTAAGAAATAGGCATTAATGTCCCCCGAGAGGGCAGGAATACAAGAGAGTGAGCAGGATAAAAACTGACAGGTGGATCTGAGCTGGTCCTGCCGTGGGGGCTGGGGCCCTATCGTTTTCATCTCTATGAGGTGCTGCCTGGACAAGGCAGGGCCTGCGCTGCCTGCTTTCCCTCCCTTGACATCTGTTTTGACCACCTGCTCTGACAGAGTGGAGATCCTTGAGTTCACATTCCATCGATAATGAGTCCAGAGTACTCAATAGGGACAAACTGGACACAGTTATTGTTTAAAACTGGATTTTAAAAATCAGTAGGATTTTGCCAAATGTGTGCTTTTAAAGAACACTTCTTTGATAGTTGATCAAACATCCAGCATATTTGAACCAACATTCCTAACAACCATTCTGTGATTGTAATGTTTAAACCATTTCCTCATAAGTTTCTCTGAGCTTAGTCAAATATAAGCCATTAGTAGTACCCATTTTTTAAAACCAGAAATGAGAGAGAGAGAGAGAGAGAGAGAGAGAGAGAGAGAGAGAAGAATGGGGGAAGGCTTAGTGTGTTCCATAGAGAGCACTATGCTGGGTCCTCCATTCTGAGGGCCTTTACCTGAGGTCTCAGGGGAGCATCCCAATAGAATATACATCAGCTTTCTAGCTGCCCCATCAATTGGTTGGCACGAGGAGGAGGAGGAGGAGGAGGAGGGATAAAAAAAGGAATGTTTTGAAAATTAAAATTAACATATGAGGTGAACTTACAGAGCCAACAATATTTCACCTGGGAAAGGAGGACTCTGAATAGCTCTCCATAATTGCTTGTGTGGACAGGAACTTCAGCCAAGGCTTTTTGAAACTCATACCTAAATTTTCTCTTCTTCCCCATTCTTCTTGTCAAACTATTTCATAAGGAGTCTTTTGAGATTTATATTGAGAGGGGGGACAAATCAAAGGATTTTAGGAGATCCTGGTACATGGGCGATGTGTGAAAAATGAATGCTAAGACACTGCAGAGTTTCATTTCTTTTTAGAAACACCTCCAGCTACTTCTGTACCTTGGAGATTCTAAGGTTATATCATTGAGCTGCTTTCATACAATCATCTAAAGAAAGCATAGCATCTTCATTTTAAAGCAAAAGATATACTTTTTTGAATTTAGTGGTTTGTCTGGTTATCTATAACCCATGTAAGTCCTGTTCATGCTAAATCTTATTCCTCTCCTTGAGAATTCATATAGAGTTGCATGTCACTATTTTCTCTTTATCAGTCTCTTCACTTTAATCTTTCCTTACACTGATAACATCAGTTCAAACTTCATATCAACAGAGAAACCCAGTTTCATCATTCTCAGATTTTTGTCTCTGCTCTCTTTGCTAAGAGATCATTTCTGCTCTATATAAAGGCAGGATGAGTACCTAACCACATATACTAGTATAAGAACACCCTCCCTGCCCAAATACACACATGCACAAACACATACACAAACACGCGCACAAACACAAACACAAACACAGGCCTTCTACAGGAGGAGGAGAACACTTGAGACAAATGAACTTCTGTGACAAATTTCCCAAACTGGGTCAAAAATAGCCCTTCTGCAAAAAACAAAACAAAACAAAACAGCTCCCAAAATACTGATTCAAAGCAAAAAAAATCAAAAAAAAAAAAAAAAAACAACTTACCATCTGGTTACTGTCAGGTCTGCAAGTGCATAAAAGAAGACTTGTTTTTATACTTTGATTTATTTTTCTTTCACCAAACATGCTGGGCTTCTTCCCCACTGTGTGTACTGTGTCTAGAAAAGGCGTATTTGGTTCTTCTTGTCCAGTTAGTCTTAATGGAACAATATGGAAGCACAATTAATAGCTGTGTACATGTCACCCCCACCTGTGCCAAGCTACAGTCACTATTTTGAATGATAAAGTCTCAAATTCTGAAAAAGGGCAGTTTATGGAATAGCCTAGCTTATTGTTTTATGCAGATTCAGACCACATAACTTTACCTAGCTTTAACATATGTTCCCACGCAGAATTTTTGATACCAGAGAAAACTGAACTAGCAACTCTAGACAGGAGTGAAACCCTGACCAAGGCCCAGAAGTGTCCTTGTTTGAAGATGCTCATGATGTAAATCCTGGTCTACGCTGCCAGCGATTCCATCTCCCAGACTGTGAAGGCCTCACTGAGAGGCTTCCATGCACACAAGCGCCCACAGCTGCTTTTATTTCCCTAATAATGAAAATAGCAGAAACACATCTGTTTTCGTGCTTCGTTGTTGACAATTCACCAAAAAATGTGCATCCCATAGTTTTTATCCAAATAGACAGAGACATGTTGGGTCCGAAACACAGAGAACTTACACTTTGCTTCGATTTTAAGTTTGTGCAAGAAATTCAAATTTTTGTATTTCATGTCATGTCTAAAACAAATCCTTCTCAAATTTTGACAATATTCATAGTGAGGTTCCAGACTATTTCCTGAAGTGTCACTGCAGTGCCTTAAAGTTCGTTTCTACTTTTTATACAGTGTATTTTGAGAGTTATCTGACAAAAATGAATTATGTGAAGTATTTTGGTCTTGCAAGCAGGAAATAGTAAAGTGCAAATGTATATCTAGTGTACATATGATGTAGGAGAAAAATGTGAGCAAAGGGATTATTGCTTCTTTACTGTTACTTAGCATTTCTGTATTTGCTCTTTCTTTCGATTTTTACCGCCCCCCCCAAAAAAAAAACCCACCTTAAAAAATGTTATTTCTACCCCTAGTTGGTTTGGCTCAGTGGATAGAGTGCTGGCCTGCAGAATGAAGTCACAGGTTCAATCCTGGTCAAGGGCACGTATCTCAGTTGCAGGCTGGATCACCAACCCCAGATGGGGCACAGGCAGGCAGCAACCAATTGATGTGTCTCTCTCACATCAATGTTTCTCTCTCCCTAGCTCTCCCTCCCTTCCACTCTCTCTCTCTGAAAATCAATGGACAAATATTCTTGGGTGAGGATTAACAAACAAAAAAACAACAACAAAGTTATTTCTCTTTGATAAAAAGTTTTATATGAAAATGTTCAGTTTAACAGATGAATAATGTTCATAGTCTTGGGATAATAGAACACACAGTGTGATTTTACCACTCATGAAGCACAGTGAGGGGGAGACAGCAGAAGAAACACAGCATGTAAAATTCTTTATCCCTCAAAGAAAAGACATTTTCAAACATGTCTTTTCAGAATGCCCAGCATAAATTAGTGTTAGGTGAGTAGCTATGATCAATAGCGAAGGTTTTGGGAGAAGAACAAAGAAATGCAAGGTTGTTGGCTTTCATCTTAGAGTTTATTTCAACCACATTAAATAGACATTTAAATGCATATAACCATATGGTAGTTAATAATAATAATTATGTCATTATCATAATATTTTAGATTATTAGAATCAAAATGTTTTAAACACACCCCTAACTTTTTACCTATGCCATTAAAATTCAGTTTCAGAACTAAGCCTTCTGAGTAATCTCTTTTTTGTTACTATTCATTTGAGATTCTTCCATATAATAGTAAATAGTTAATTGATTGTCAAGATGAAGAAGGAATATCGTTTTTGTTTCAGATGGAAAAACTAAAGAACTTAAAGTAAACCTCACAATTATCCACTGGTGTCACAAAAGTTTATACTGCAGAAGAACCTATGTGTATCTAAATAGACTATTGAGAAGAGTCAAGTTGCTCAGAGTCAATGTGAACAAATAACACATTTTTAAGGCATTGGATTACTTTGAAGTTAGTGTCTTAGATCTTCACTGCCAGAGGACCAATCAATACACAACCTGATGCTCTAGCAGAGGTGTGCAGAATTATTCAACTGAGTTTCAAGTTAAAGTTTCTTAAAGATTCCTCTCAAGGGAAGGAGGGAGCTTCATTGTTGGTACATGCTTTAGTCTACATATGCACTCCTTTTTATCAAGTCAGCCACAACCTATGATCGATGTCAGTTTCCAGACCCACATGTAGCTGCTTGAACATGTCGAGACTCAACTTCAGATATGATGCCTATATTCTTTGGGAAGGCATTTATTAGCTCATTGAACCAATTGCAAGTAGTCACTGTCTTTTCATAATTAAAAAGACCAGCTAGCCCAGCCAGCGTGGCTCAATGGTTGAGCATTGGCCTATGAACCAAGAGGTCATGGTTCGATTTCTGGTCAAGGCACATGCCCAGGCTCAGTCCCAATTGGGGTGTGTGCAGGAGGCAGCCAATCAATGACTCTCCTCATCATTGATGTTTCTATCTCTCTTTCCTTCTCCTTTCCTCCCAAAATTAATAAAAATAAAAAAAGAAAGAAAGAAAGCAAAAAGACCGTGAAATCACCTTGTGGAAACATCTGCCACATATTCACACACTGTTCTATACTCTGCACAGAATCCACAGATGATGCTGTCCCTGCTTTCCAGATGCTTAACAACTAAACATTTATGTGGTGTGTGTTTTTATTAAACCCAAAGCTAAGCTACTGGGTTAAAATGGGGGAAAATTCATAATTTTAAAAACTAAAGTAATCTAAGAACCGACTTCCCTTGTTGTAAAGTAGGTGTAAGAGACCAGTGGTTTAATTTTTGTTTCTTAATCTTAAAACAATCAACATTTTCCAGGAATAGAAATGCCTAGAAATGGGAGAAGAAAGACTTAAGCAATATTTCCCTCTCAGCTTTTGAACTTCTCAGCTTGGTTCTTCCTCACCATTTTGGCTGTTAAGCATTCTTTACTGTGTAGAATGCTATTCTCTGCAGCTTCTCTCTGTAGTCTTATTCATACCAAAAGTCCAAAACTGTCTTCTGCCAAACATTGTTCCCTGTGATGATGAGTCATCACAGAGAAGAAGGGGGTCTATCAGAAAGGGTTCTGCACCAAAAAATGAAGTACCTGAAAATTCTAATTCTAATTCCTCCATTAATTGAGAATTTATATTGGCCAAGTCCACTAAATTGGTCCACGACTCATCTCAACTGATTGATAAAATAAGTTAATCATGTTCTTATTGTCTTACAAAAATGTTGAAAATTGAGAGGATTTTGAACATTGCATGTGTTCTATATTACTTTGTTAGTAAACCTGCCAAAAAGTAATTCTAAATTTAAAACTAAAAGCCACAAATGAATTTTTTAATTTACTCAGTCATATGGACTCTTGAAGCACAATTTAAAAATCTCTAAGTGGCCCTAGGAAATAGTTGGATGATCAAACAAACAAGCTTTGTCAAATTCTGCGAGTCATAAAATCTTCCCTCCTCCCCCAGCCACACTGGTCTTCTTCCAATTCCCACTCACAGCTTTTTCTATAATCAGTGAATTCACTGATTTCAATACATGTCTAGGAACAAAGTAGTGAGTAGCTATTTTAAGGTTCTTGTTTCCTTCTTCAAGTGTCTCTCACAGCATTTCCCTTCCGTCACTGTGCTCCAGCCATCAGGGGCTCCTGTTTACACCAAGCCTTTGTCATGGTGTCAAGACTTTTTCCTTGGAACTATTGACCCTTGCCCCATGTTGTCACCTGGCCAATTCATTCCCATCTTTCTGATCTCTACTTAAATATTACCTTCATGAAGAGCCTTCCATGACCATGCTATCTCCATATAAATAAAGACGTCTCTACCATTAATCCCTATCACATCATTCTCAAAGTATTTACCACTTTTATTTCATTTATTTGTCCAAGATATAAATCAAATGAAAATGGAATCATTCTATCAGCTTCTATCTCCAAAATGTATTCAGTAAATGTTTACTGAGTTCCACCTCTACTATTAAAATGCTATCTAGCCACCAGCATCACTACTTTAGATTACTGCAATAGCCCTCTAGTTGGAGGACCTCTTTCCACGTCTATCCCCACATATCAATTTTTTTGTTCTTGATAGTCATAATGATTTTTTTAAAAGTCAGATTCCTTATATACCCACTTAAAATTCCCCAATGGTTTCCCAACACTTAGAAGGAGACCCAAACTTCTTACCATGGCTTTCAAGACATGCCTACTTCTCTATCCTCACCATCTACCATCCTTCCTCACTCTGCCCAGCCATACTTCTGTTGGCCCTCTTCCTGTTCTCCTCAGGACATTCATTTGTTGCCTATGCTTTAACACATGTTCTTCTGGCCTTCAGATAACTGGTTGATCCTCATCATGCATCCCAAGTGCCACCTGCGTAGACATGCCCTTGTGGACCATCCTCCACTCTCTGTCACTTTCCATCACTCTATGTTCTCCACAGCACATATCACTATCTGAAATAATCCTATTCTCCTATAAGTTTTTCATCTCTCCCACTAATGTGTTAAACCTTTGAGGGCAGGGGCATTCTTTGTCTTATCCATCGTGATTTCCTTAGGATGTATCAAAATAGTAGATATGTAATTCACATATTAATTAAATGAATTAATAAATGGTCCATCGCCTGTCCTTCTCACAAAAACGGGGAACGAACTTGCCTGTCACATACACTGCTGTATTCCCACCCAGCCCAGTTGCTTGGTGCATTACTTATGTTTTAGATGTTTGTTAAATGCAAGACAAATAAATGACTGAGTCTGAAAAAGATAATAAAGATAAGCATTTGGGGCTATAAATCAAAATTTATTTGTAATGGATACTGTGGTAATGAAAGTTAGAAACTCTTTCTAGTATCTTTTGGCAGCCTAGACAAAGGGCAGGTCGCCAAAAATTTCCTTTGAAAGATATGAGGGTGTCAGTGAGAACAGATTATCATTCCAGACTAAAGTATTCATTCCCTTAGCTGCTAGGATCCTTGCCTACTGATGGCTCACAGCTGAGTCCCTCCCCAGGAATCACACACCCCCAAACCAAGAGAGTTTCTTGACCCCAAGTGATGTTGCCCACATCTAGTGTAAGGCACAAACCCCTTTGCCTCAACTAGGGATTGGCTCTAATCCTCTGTAGAACTGCATCACATACTGGGTATCTCTCTTCCCAGTTTTGCTTCCCTCTTTCCTTTAGAGGTGTTATTCCTGAAATTTAAATCTCTAGCAGAGCCTATTCCCAGGGTAACTCATCTCAGAGATTGGCTCTAGGAATCAACTGTAAAATGAGATTTTCGAGTTGGATCCACCTCCATCCAGCAGCTTTGAAGACCTATCTCTGATATTAGGTAGAGTTCAGATAGCCTCTGGCATGCTGCCACAGTGCAGCTGGGATGGATACAAGTCAAAGGAAATATGCTGATGATAAAAATAAGTATATGAGAGGTTCAGGAAAAGTAGTAATCATAAGGATTGCGGAATTAAGTGGTTGTTGGCAAAAGTTACTGAGACATTAGAAAAATAAAGTAAAAATGATGTGAGCAACTAATTACCAATATAAGTGAGATGTGAAAGCCAGGAGTCTTTGGCAGCATATTTTTCTTCCTCTAAGAATTAAAACACTATTTGGAGGGCAGGTGCTGGGCTTTACACATTTTTTACAGGTTGATGGATAAAGAGACAAATGAGGACAATGCAGTCATTTTTCTTTAATCTGAGTTTATTCCTTCTAAAAGTCTGATACTCTGAGTGTCAACTTATGAACCAGGGATCATGGTTTGATTCCTAGTCAGGGCACATGCCTGGGTTGCGAGCTCGATCCTCAGTGAGGGGCGTGCAGGAGGCAACTGATCAATGGTTCTCTCTCATCATTGATGCTTCTATCTCTCTCCCTCTCCCTTCCTCTCTGAAATTAATAAAACATGATTTTAAAAGATGATGAGGATAGTAGGGAGTAGAAGTTTGTATTTTTACAGTAAAATGCTCTTACTTAACAACAACAAAAGTTGGCAGTTCAATATCAACTTCTTTTTGTTTTTAGTCCTACTGATCCTTGAATTCCATAAGCCTGGTAACTGCTCCTGCAGTCCCATTCTCCATTCTCAGGGAAGAAACTAAGGCCCAGAGAGGTACCAATCTTCCTCAGATCTGCCAACTCATCAGTGGCAGCCCCAGGTCAAGCCTAGAAACCAACTATTTCCAGTATTTTACAACGATCATTACCATAACCTTTTTGAAGAATAAAAATATCCTTATTTCCACCCAGAATTTTGAACATATTTTTCTCTAAAATAGATTATTAAATAACTTGCAGTGTTTGTTGTCAAAACCGTATCACATGCATCTAAATTTATTTATATTTGAGCAGAGAATCTAATATAAAAATATTGCCTTCCCACTTGTGTTTATTTTCATTTTGATTCACCCTTTCAGAAATACCTAACGCATCAGGAAATTCTGCCCTAATAAATGATAAAAGCTGTGTCACAACACATCAGCCCAGCAGGTGACAAACACTCACACCCAGGAGGGCAAGTGCTTAGAATTCTCCATTAGTAGTTTTTAAGTGGTTTGGGAATATTAGCAGAAGTTCTCTTTCTAGTATCTTTTGGCAGCCTATTGGAAGGGCAGGTAGCCAAGAATTTTACTTTAAAAGATGTAATTGGGTCAGTAATACTGGGTGATTTTTGCTGTTAAATCTCTCGATAAGCAACCTTGGTTTGGATGCAGTGTAAACAGTTCGCCCTGAGATAGCGATTTACATATCTGCAGAGATGACAAAAGGCAACTTCCCCAGGGACCTGACTCAGGCTTTTCCATGTCTTGAAAAGTGACAGAGTTGTTTCCTTAGCTGCTTGGAAGCATTATATTAGGTATATTCTTAAATAGAACACAAGGATGTCATTTGAATCCCCAGGCATGCTACCCTCAGATTGGTTTACTACTGTTGTCTGAAAAGGAAAGTTTTTACAATTGTGTACATAATGTCTTTGAACTCTGAACATCTGCCTGAAATAGCTGTTTTTGATTAAAATTAAACCAAAGCTTTTCACAAGTCGAAAATCTGCAGCAGATAAAAAGAAAAAATCGTGGCTGTTATGGGTCCTGTGCAAGCTTCAACTTTCTTCTTCTCGTGCCAAATTATGTGTCAGGGGCCCTGATCTTTTATTTCAAGAAATAATGGGAGTTTAATGTTAAAAGTTTGGAAATCTTCGAAGACACAGGACCTCTTTGCAGGTGTCAATGTAAGAAATGTCCAAACCTGTAGAGAATTTTTATGAGTTTGTTTGAGCCAAACTGAGGACATATGCTGGGGAGCAAGATCTCAAATGCTTCTAAGAATAACAGGTTTGCACCCTCTTTTATTCATTTGAAACTAGGAGAAACATACATGGAAGTGGGAGAAAGCAAGATGGGGATTGATTACGGGATACTAAACAAAATTATGTGTTCTCTTGAGGGTTAATACCCTCTTTGAGGGGTATTACTTCTGGTATTTCAAAGGTGTATTAACCTAGATGCACAAGAACAATGAACAGAGCTGGCTTAAAACCTTTCACTAAAGAAGTTATAGACCTGGGGCATGACCACCCACCATGACCTGCCCAGTTAGGAATTTGTGATCAGATCACTTTGCGAGGTTATTTTTCCCTAGAACCCCTTTTTTATCCACACAGGTATGGTGCAAAGACTTAAACCAGTTTGCTAATAACTATTTTAATTGTTCAACAACAAAAAACAATTTGTAGTTTACTTCTTTGAGTTGTCAATGTAAGAATGTTCAAACCTTACATAATTTTTTCTGAATATTTATTTTATTTGTATTAAATTTATTGGGGTGACATTGGTTAATAATATTATATAGGTTTCAAGTGTACAACTCTATAATACATCATCTGTACATTGCATTTGTGTGTTTACCACCCAAAGCCAAAACTCCTTTCGTCACCATATATTCAATACTCTTTACATTCTTCTACCTCTCCATCACCCTCTTTTCCCTTTGGTAACCACCATACCGTTGTCTATGTCAATAACTTTTTGTTTATTTGTTTGTCTTGCTTGTTCATTTGTTGCTTTCAGCTTTATATCTCACATGTGAGTGAAATCATGTGTTCTTTTTCTTTTTCTGTCTTACTTTGCTTAGCATGATATTCTCAAGATTCATCCATGTTATTGCAAATGGCAGTATTTCATCTTTTCTTACAGTTGAGTTGTGTTCCATTGTATATATGTACCACATCTTCTTTATGTAATCAATTATTAAAAGACAAATCAGTTATTTCCATGTCTTGGCCACCATGAATAATGCTTCATATTTGAGCCCTGGCCAGTGTAGCTCAGTGGTAGAGCATCAGCCTTTGCACTGAAGGTTGAGGGTTTGATTCCTGTCAAGGGCACATACCTGGATTACAACTCTGATCCTTGGTTCCGGTTGAGGCACACGTGGGAGGCAACCAAAAGATGTATCTCTCTCACATTAATGTTTATCTCTCCCCCTCCCTCCCTTTCACTCTCTCTAAAAAATGGGGGGAGGGGGAATGTCCTCAGGTGAGGATTAACAACAACAAAAAGTTTGAGTCAAACTGACAATGTATGCTGCGAGGCAAGATTTCAAACATGCTGGGGTAAAACAGTTTTACAATTTCTTTTATGCATTTGAAATTAAGAGGAGACATTAAATAAGATTACATGAAGGTGGGAGAAAGCACAGTGGAGATTAGATTTCAGGTTTCTTAAGGTTATTTGTTCT
>NW_006383010.1:2960326-2979013 GCF_000327345.1 Myotis davidii | reverse complement strand
GTTAACTACTAATATCACACAAACACAAAATACATTTTTTAAAAAGTGTCTCCCTGCCTAAGCTTCTCATTATGTCATGTAAACTACAATCGCTGAATAAGCCTGAGTTGTGGCCCTAGCTGGTTTGGCTCAGTGGATAGAGTGTTGGCCTGCGGACTAAAGGGTCCCGGTTCAAGTCTGATCAAGGGCCCATGCTAGGGTTGTGGTTCAATTCCCAGTGGGGGGAATGCAGGAGGTAACCAATCAATGATTCTCATCATTGATGTTTCTCTCTCTCCCTCGCCCTTCCTCTCTGAAATCAATAAAAATATATTTTTTAAAAAAAGAACAGGTTGTGCTTGGTCGATGTGACTCAGTGGTTGAGTGTCAACCCATGACCCAGGAGGTGATGGTTAGATTCCTGGTCAGGTCACATGTCTGGTTTGCAGGCTTGATCCTCAATAGTCAGCCTATCAGTGATTCTCTCTCATCATTGGTGTTTCTATCTCTCCCTCTTCCTTCCTCTCTGAAATCAATAAAAATCAGGTTGATAACCAGAATGGTGAGACAAGGGTTTTTTCCCAGACCTATGTCTCTTGACACCAAAGAATGAGCTTCACAGACCAGAAGATTTAAGCAAAAGTGTAGAAAATTTATTACAAGATTCAGACTCTCTGCACAGGTGGGGGAGGGAGGGGGCAATAATGGGCTGCCCCTTAAAGACTTGTAGTCCAGGAGTATATATTTGCTACCAGCCTGCTCTATAGCTATCAGTGTTATCACCTGATTGATTCCCTCAATTGTTCTTGCCCAGCAACGGACCTGAACTTACCCTGTTTCTATGTGTTCTTTCTCCATTCCTACGCTGAACTTACTCTGTTTTTATGTGTCAGTACACCTTGTTGCTGCAGGCCCGCCCTTGCTTTCCCATGCCTCCCACTTTGAGTCCAGAAATATTTATTTCTGCTTCATTGGTTCCTGTGATTAGGCTGCTCAAACTGCCATGTCCGCCCCTGCCTATGCTCCACCTGCCTTTGTTGCCCACTGGAGCCCTGCCCTGCCTGCATTTCAAGCTAATGTCTCTCCAAGTTGTCAATAGGCTGCCAATGATAACCATTTAAATTGTCTTCTTTGCCTGATGCTGATTAAGTCATTGTGAGCAACCTTGATTTGGCATCTCTTCTATTTGCTGTTGAGTGAACACACATATTCTTGTTTGCTTGGTAGCTTGAGTTTCCCTTACAAGTTAGACACTAGACTTCCTATATAAAGCAGTTTCTAGTAAGTTTACTGTGTGTCAGTTAGGCTGACAAAAGTTCCTAAGGATCTCGAAAGCTGGAGAACTGATCTCTGGATGCGACGCCCTCCCTAAAGCTTCTTCCTTTCCAAAGCTGTCTGAGTAGGCCTCTTGAGACGAAATGGCAGCATTAGTCCTCGCAAGTATTTTTTCCCTTTACCTTGAATAAATCGAAATGGTATCTAGTGGAGATTAAAAATTCAAAAGGAAGAATACATGCTTTCATTAGAGAGGTGGGAAAATAAAAAATGTTTTGCTCTACTACTAAAAAGATTTGATACTTTATTTTTTTACATTAGTATATCTGAATTTTTATATTTTGCATGGGGTATCAGGAAGAATAACGTGAAGAATTATCAGACATGGATTCAACTTTGACACAGTATATCATGAAGCCTTAAAACATCACCTCAATTTTTTATATCTGTTTCTTTAATGCGAAGAATTGGTACTTTGATTAGATTATCCCTAACATTTCTTTTGGTGAGAAACTTCTATTTTTTCTACAAACTACTCACTGAAAATCCTTCCTTCAGCAAAATAGGAGAGTGTAAATAAATCCAGTTTTTTTTAAAAGAGCCAAACAATGAAAATAAAATATTATTTCCAAAAGAAAAATTCAAAACCTCAGCTATTATTAAAAATTTAACTAGTGTACTCTAAAGCATTTCATAATTATTACTAACCCCCTAGTTCATTTCATTCACGTGAGGATTACAGAAAAGAACAGAACAAAATTGAGGTCAGAATTCCAGTAGCTGACATGTTTATAGGCTACGTGTCTAAAATGTTGCTAGACTGTGAGAGATCACAGACAGGAAAATTGGTCAGTTATCTTCAGTTGTTAAAGTACACCTTGCTCATTTCTGTTAACAGAGTCAAAACTCCAGAATGTGTCCCAGATTTCTGTGCAGAAATAAATAAATAATAAAAAGGCTTCTGCAAAATCAGGGTCACTCTAACCGTTTTTTAAAAGGTACGATGTGCTTCTTCCTTATCTGAAAAATCTTAGTTATGCTTTCAAGATCACTTTCTGGTAAGTTTAATAAGAAAATGCCTCCGTTCATGCCACTGCCTACTGGGTGAGCCTACCTGTGTGATAAGCATCATGCATTTTGAAGTCTTCATAAATAAACTTGTCTAACCTCAGACGTGGATAACAGTGTGTGGTTTTCACTCATTGAATGCCTTTAAGAAGTGGGGAAATTTCCAGAGAAATCTGCAGAAAAAATTGTCTTCGTTTTTAAATATTCCTGTTTTAGGGGGGAAAAAAATCATCTTCCTTCTGTGTAATTCCTTTGATTTTAGTAATTAAAATTACATTTGTCTTTCACAAATATTTCTACCCTCTTGGAATAGAGCTTACATTGCTGTGTATTATGGAAAACACATGATTCCTGATTTTCCCTTGAATCAGAAATATTTCTCAAATTATTCCAAATATATTTTGTTTCCTTTAAAGGCAGCTTGGGTGATAGATGGGAAAAACAGAGCCCTTTGTAAACATTAAAAGTATTAACTTCCTATACAAATATTTCCTCTCGGGTTCCTATCAGTATTTCTTTCCAATTAATGAGCTTTAAGGCTTTTCATCTCTATTGTTTTGATGGAGAATTTTCCAAATTTATGTTTTGCATAGATTGGTAACAGGACTGTGTACAATAATGTTAAGAGTAAACACCAAAATAAAAATTTTCTACTAAAGGTAATATAATGACATAATGCAAATTTACTATTTCAATGGCAGCCATTAAAGGAATTAGTAAAAATTATCCTGTAAACCAGGGGTCCTCAAACTACGGCCCGCGGGCCACATGCGAATACAAATATTGTATTTGTTCCCGTTTTGTTTTTTTACTTCAAAATAAGATATGTGCAGTGTGCATAGGAATTTGTTCATAGTTTTTTTTAAACTATAGTCCGGCCCTCCAACGGTCTGAGGGACAGTGAACTGGCCCCCAGTTTAAAAAGTTTGAGGACCCCTGCTGTATACTCTAGTTGAAAGAGCATTGAGCTCAGGTTTGGGCTCCCATGGTTTCTCTATTGGCTTTTCTTGGAAAGATTTTCCTTCCCTAAGCTATAAAATGAACAAGTGAAATCAGATTTCCTATAGGCTTTTTTATTCATCATATATGTTATGAGCTGAATTGTGTTTGCCTCAAATTTATATGTTGCAGTCCTAACCCTCAGTATCTCAGAACATGGCTGTATTTGGAGATAGAGCCTTTAAAGAGTTAATTAAGTTAAAATGATTTCACAAAGATGGATCCTAATCCAATCTGACTGCTAGTCTTATAAGAAGAGGAAATTTGAACACAGAGTGTCACCAGGAATGCATGCACACAGAGGAAAGACCAAGTGAGGATACAGTGGGAAGGCTGCTACCTGCAAGTCAAGGAGAGAGGCCTCACAAGAAACCAAACCTGCTAACGCTTTGATCTTAGACTTCTAGCCTCCAGAATAGTGAGAAAATAAATATCTGTTGTTTAAGCCACTCAGGCTGCAGTATTTTGTTATGGCAGCCCTAGCACATGCACAGTATACAATAGTATTAATTGTTAGTTTTATTCCTGCTTTATTTTTATATTAACAAGTAGGAGAGAATAACTTTCAATTTTAAATATACTATTAAAAGTAAAAAAAATATATATCTCATATATATGTATACAATAGACATATATACATATATATACACTAAAATTTACATTTACCAAACAAAAATATTGTACCTTAGAGCTATTTTAACTTTTAAACATAATTAAAAACTCCAAGTGGTCACATGGAATAAAGATTGGCAAATGCTCCTGGCTGGTTTGGCTCAGTGGACTGAGCAGTGGCCTGCTGATGAAAGAGACCCAGGTTCAATTCCAGTCAAGGGCACGTGCCTGGATTGTGGTATTTGATCCCAGGTAGCGGGCATGCAGGAGGCAGCCTATCAATTATTCTCTTTCATCATTGATGTTTCTATCTCTCTCTCCCTCTCCCTTCCTCTCTGAAATAGATAAAATATTTTTTAAAAAGATAAACTTTTAAAAAACATGAAAACAATCTATATGAGCAGAGTTACAAGGCACAATAATGGGGTTGAATGTTCAGACACAATCCTGCTTTGGCATTTTCTTTCCTTTTACTGGGCAACAACATGGAAAACAAGGAAAATATTTTCAACAGTGACAAATAATATTATGAGGGCATCTCATTAAAAATCAAGGAAAAAACTAAATTTTATTGTCATAATTGAACTTAGAACTATATGTTGTTTACTTGCTTCTTATATCTATAAAAATAGTTAAAATTCTGCTTAAATTTATTAATATGTGAAGCTATTTTTACGATGCCTCTCATCCTCCCTCTCTTTTTCCTTTTTGTAACAGTTCTTGTCCCTTAGGATTGGGAAATTATGGCCAACTATCTCCTCTATCAAGAATAATTGTTTACAAGGTAACTTGTAAATTATGATGTAGAATCTAACCAGCACAGAGTTTTATGTTCTATTATCTTTATAATTATTACCTTCCCACTTCTGAGGTTAACAAGTACAAGATGGGCAACTCTTTATTTTTGAATAAAAATGTGCTGCATCTATGTCCATATGACTAAGTATTTTCCACTTCACAATAATCTAAGGGAGATTTTCTACCTTATATAGTAGCTTGAAATTTGCTGTTATATGTTCTCTGTTTCAGGTAGAGAATCTTAAGTTCATTTTTGCCATTGTTTTGGCATTATTATTTTGGTTTTGTTTTTCAGAACAGGGCTATGTCAAAGAAAAATCAAAAGTTTGCATGTTCATACCAGTCATTTTTTTCACTCTAATGATGGAATGGCTTAAAAGTCAGTGCCCTATAAGCACAAATAAAGGAGTGGGTGGTGCAATGAAAATAGGCCTTGGTTTATGTTGTAAGAAACTGGATGTTAAAAACATGAGGATGAACTCCAGCCCTCAGTTGCTCCTATTTAATTTCCTGTAAAGTAAATGCATTCTCAGGCGCCTGTGGATAAGTTTGTTATTTAGCACTTCACTGACTCTTCCTTTTGAAATTTACCAAGAAACAGACGTGGGGTCACAGGGTCCAAGAGCTTTGCCTTGTTCTCTGTGGGAAGGTGGACCGTCCCCTGACACACAGCTCTGACCCGTTAATACACGGTCATTGCTTTTCGCCCTTGATCACTGGGTAGGAATTACCCACGTGCAGAGAACTGCTTTTGTTAACTTTGGTCATACCGTACATTCTTGGTAAAAACTAAAGGAGGATTACTGGAGAGAGAGATGGAAGAGAAACTGAACGTATATTCTTAATGTATTTTCTTAGATGGGCATATATTTTATTTCACAAACTAGCCCAGAATCACTTTTTTCTTTTCTTTTCAGAATTTTAATTTTAAACTAATAATGGTTAGAATTTTTTTCTTTAATAAAAAGATACATGTATGCTGGTAAAACATTTTTCCTTAAATAGTTACAATTGAAACCTAGCAAGTTTTCCATATGAAATTTTCTGGGTCATTTGGTCCAATTTCTTAATCTTCTGGATGATGCATGTGAAGAAACGCAGGGAGGTAGGACTCTCAGAGTCAGGCCGTGAGTTAATAATCAAGCTGAGACTTGAACTTACCTCCCTGGACTCCTGGCAAATGTTCTTCTCACCGGACAACCTATTGTCTCTAAGGAGAGTGAATGATTGGTCCCTTCCTGTCTGGGACTTGCCTAATGTTTTACATAGTGCACCTTAAGCTTTTACAAGGAAAGATCTTGTTGTTGAGATGATTTCACAGTCAGTGCTTCCTTTCACTGAGAACGGAACTCTGCAGAGCTCCTCGCAGATGGCCATGACAAGGCCGCTGAGTGGCCACCGAGAGCTGCATGACAGGATTATCACATTAGCTAAATGTGCTTCCCTAAATCCAAAAGCTTTTGATTTTCTCCTTATGGAGTGGACCCACACTTTAGATAAAGTCCTCTTTTCAGAAAAAAGTTGTTGTAGAATAGCTAAGAATACATTACTATGAGGTTTTATTCTCTAGAGCAGCGGTTCTCAACCTGTGAGTCTCAACCCCTTTGAGGGTCGGTCAAATGACCCTTTAACAGGAGTGGCCTAAGACCATCGGAAAACACATATATAATTACATATTGTTTTTGTGATTAATCACTATGCTTTAATTATGTTCAATTTGTAACGATGAAATTGGGGGTCACCAAACAGGGGCATTAGGAGGGTTGAGAACCACTGTTCTAGAGAGTCTCCCATGTTACATTTTTATACAGTACTAGAGGCCCAGCGCATGAAATTTGCGGGTATGGTCCCTAGGCCTGGCCTGCTATCAGGGCCATCTTCCCTGGCTGCCCACAGCCGACTCCGCCCCCCACCGCCACCCACCCCCAGTTCCCCATTTGCCATCAGGCAATCAGAGCCTGCTGGCTCGGGGAAGGGACCAAAAGGTCAGCTGTTCCCACCTGGTCACCGGCCCTGCCTCCGCCGCAGGTCATCCTCTGTGTGTGGGGCCACCAGCGGGGTTGCAGCCTTGGCCTGGCGCCACCTGCATCTCCTGCCACCCATGCCCAGTTCCCCATTTGCCATTGGGCGATTGGAGCCTGCAGGCTGGGGAAAGGGACCAAGAAGTGGTCAGTGTGCCTAATAGTGACTGATCGAGCAGTCGTTCCAGTCGTTCCGCCGTCATTGTGCCTCATAGTGACTGATCGAGCAGTCGTTCCAGTCGTTCTGCCGTTAGGGTCAATTTGCATATTATCCTTTTATTATATAGGATAGAGGCCTGGTACATGGGTGGGGGCTGGCCAGCCTACCTTGATGGGGCCCTGAATCGAGTTGGGGGTCCCGCTGGGGTTCCCACTGAGGGGCAGGGCCGGCCGGGGCGAGGGGCCATGGGAGGTTTGCAGGCCAGCCACTCCCATGATCGGGGTGGGGGGTCCCTACTGAGGGGTGGGGCCGGCTGGGGCGCAGTAGTTCTGGTCTCCGGTCATTCTGGTCATTCCACCGTTTCAGTTACTGGGCTTTTATTATATAGGATAAGAGTGTCTAAAATAGTTATTCTAAATATTTTCCTTCTGACTCACACACAAAAAGAGGTACATAATAGTTACACTATCTAATTGTCATCTACTTTAATATTCCACTAAAAATTGGGGGAATTTTAGTAAATCAAAATTTGAAAAATGTTGATAGTTTTTCTAAATTTTCAAAGTATTTCTAATTATGAAGGACATTTTTTATTATAGGTCGATGCTCAATCACTGAGCCACACCAGTGTTCTTTATTTGATGGGAATATTGTCTCACCACGGGAAGTTAGTATTACACGAGAAGAGATTCACCAGAAACCTTTTATCCACTGACCTTTCCCTTTATTTTTATTTTTATTAAAAATACACTATATTGGTAACAGGAATCATAGGTTCAAATAATAGGGAAGAGCATGTCTCTTTTGGGTAAGTTTCAGCACTGATGTTGGTTACTTCCTGGCAAGAGCACCTATGCAGGCAACTAGCCTGAAAGGGGCTGTCAGGAGTAGGGCAGGGATCACGGGGCCCTAAAACATACTTGACTCCTGGCCTCAACAGGAGCAGCCTGATTTCCTGGATTAATGAATAAAATAAAAAAATATATATATATAAAAACCACAACCCAACATATTGAAACCAAGAAGGACAGGCCCTAGGCAGAACTGCAAAGGAAAAACAATTAGACTCTTTCAACATCGTAGTCAACTTTCATGTCTTTCCTTCCCTTGTTCCCCAGATCTCACTTTGTGAGAACCATCTGTCATCTTCCTTTCTCAGCAGGCAACTACTTCCTGCTAAGGCATTAGCTACTGTCAGTGCACAGTGCTAAATCGGTATCTCATGCTATCTGCTTCTTGATGCACCATTCACTTAAATGTCACTTTCTGATTTCCTCCACCAACACACACACACACACACACACACACACACACACACACACACACGCCTAAGCATAAAAGAGAGATATTTTATGTTTGAAGGGCAGACTTCTGCTCTACAAATTGCACTGTATATGCAGTGACCTTTCATCCTGTGGTGTGATTTACATAGGAAGCCCTTTCTGTTCTATTACCACATAACCCCTGCTTGACTAATTGGGTTCTTTTCTTCTCCAGAATGAAATCAGAGAAAATTGTATGCACGTATTGATGTACAGCGCCATTTTCATGAGGTTGAAGTTTTAACAGATGCATTTTTGCACTGTAAATGTTTTATGTTTAAAAAATAACAACCAGTCCAGGATTTCTTACTTTTGTAGGCTTCCATATATTTAGAAAGCTAGGAGATAACAAAAATAGGAAATTATTCTCAATATCAAAGGCAAAGAACAACAACAAAAATCAACAAACAAGTGAGGAACAACTTGATTTTATTTAGCTACTATTACAATATGGCAAATACTCTGAATTTGACAGGGTGGTTGCCCTAGACTTTTACAGGGAAATTAGACAAGTTACTGGAGGGGTGATTGTACAGTGGGATTAGTTTTTGTCATCACAGGGATCTTAGTCAGCTAGTTGAATAGAAAATGTTTATCTCTGTGTCTACCTAGTTGTGTGTATGTGGGTTTTGTTTAGTTTTATTTTGCTTGCAGAGAGAGGAAGCTCAGCTAATTTTTTAGGAAACAACGAATGGAAATTTCAAGGGTCTGTGTTTAGCGTGATCAAAGGTAAACAGAGTGGACATTGAGAGTCTCAAGGAAATCAGGAGAAAGAGTTGTAGCAAGTTTTCTCTAACTAGTGTTGGTTAAACATTTTCCAATAATTTTTTATTTAAAAGCCTGAATTTTATCATTGACAGCAAAAAACTGTGAGCATGTTTTTTTTTTTTAATATAGTCTCACTTTGTTCACTTTTTGAACATTTCTGTCCAACACCCAACTCCCCAAAACTATGGTTTGTCTGTTAGCTCTTATTTTAAATAAAATGATGTTCCATGTAAAAAAAGGAACTAGTTCATTCCGCTCAGCAACTAATTGCATAAGTGCTTTTTCTCAAGACAGCCGTTCTTTGGTAGGTAGCAGAGGTGCTCTGTGCATATTCCCATTTCTTCACACAGAATATTTAAAACAGGTATACTCAACGGTTGAGATTTAATAAAGTCTAGAATTTTTGTTGCTTCATCAAGAGTATTCTTAAGTGAAACTAACTTTCTTTTTCACTATGAGCACATGAAAATAAAAAATGCAATGAATGCCTCTTAGGACAGTTTGGAGCCACTGCCTTAATTTGTACTAAATTGCTTTTGCACTCTCCATGTGAATGTCAACATAGTAAAAAATCAAATGATTTCTTAGTATGATTATAAAAATAGTTTTGACCTTGAAAAAAAGTCAGGAATTCCCAAAAGCCACCGGACTACACTTTGAGAACTGCTAATCTAGTGTGATGACTCAATAAATAAGGAGCCAAAAAAAAGGCATTCCTTGAACCAAACATATTGGTCCCCTCACTGTATTTTTTAATGCCTTTGGACAGGAAATGCATTCCCCACTTTACTACACACCGCTTTCCCCTTTGACTCAGTTCTAGTTCACTCATTTATGTTAATTGGACTCAATAGAATTTGAGTCTGTGATCACAGCCATAATTCAGCCTTGCTAATTCAATGGGGCAAGTAAAATCTGAGGCCTGAGTCTCATGAAGTCAGTATAGAAAACTTTTAGAAGAACACAAGTTGTCAGCACTCCCAGTATACTACACAGCTCTTATCAGTAAACATGAGCTATTGACATGAAAATATACACATACACACTCTCAAGTGAAACCAGAATATTATAGCCTCAGTAGGTTTAGTAACGAAGACCCTCATTTTGCTCACTGCAGTTCTGCGTCATTTCAATTTTCTTCCAGTGAAAGTATATTGATGCTTATGGAAAATATATGTACATTTGCTATATGTGAAATATGTGTTTCTATATATATTTGAAAAAAAATGACATTTTTTAAAACTTTTATTGCATGTCTATATGTTGGCAGGCACAAAGTCTGCTTGAGGGTACGAAAATAGGGTCTTTGCCTTCAGTGTCTCTGATTGCTAGAGGAAATAGATGCATGAACACAATCATGACTCACCATGCGAAGGGTCATAATCGAGCTGTATGCAGGATCGTGCTAACAATAGGGATGGAGGGTATGGTTCAGGGAATGACAGGCCTGGGAGAGTCAGGAAGTATTCTACAAAGTGCCTGCTCTGGCTCTTGAAGAAGAGAGAAATTTCCTCCTCAGAAGCCAGAACAAGGAAGGCATTCCTAGCAGAGGAAACAGCAGGTACCCCGGTGGCCGAGATGACTGAGGCAATAGGCATACATGGGGGTGAGGGCAATCAGGATCTTCTCTAACTTATAGTTATAAACTGGGTGCCTATTAATAGGTCTGCCAAATATTAGGCCAAAAAGAATAATTAAGAACTTCTACAATACGTTCAATGTCTTCTTTTAATAACTCATTTTGTGGTTTCTTTTTTTCTTTCCTGCTACGTAGGCTTTTCCGCTGGCTGCCTTTCCACATTCTAAACAATCCTAGCTTTCAGTCTGAGTTGTTCCGACCTCCCCTCCATCACTAGTCATTGTTTCAAAGTAGACTGGTTTTTGTATGACATCCTATGAAAGGTCACATGCCTAGGGGCTTTTAGAAAAATGCCCATTTTTTTTCAAGTATATGATGGTCTAATTTTAATATCAATAGAAGTTAGAATACCTTTCTTCTTAAATGCTAATCAACTTTTTCTTTTGTCAAAGCATTAATATAAAGCCCTATTTACAGTCATAGAGGAGACACCCTGTGCTGTAAGGAAGAATGTGAACATTTTGCATTCTTTGTATTCCTGTCCATTTCTTCATCAATAATAATGTTTATCCATTTTTCCTTGGAAACACATTCTATGCTTGGTTTCACTCATTGTGGATTTTCTAAACCACTGGCATAAGCAAAAAATGGATCACACAAATGTTCACTTTAACAACAGAATCTTCTGGGCAAAAGAAAAGCAGGGCTCAGCTTCTTATGGGAAGTTTAGACAATGAGTGCATGCGTGGCACCCTCTGCCCCAGACATTACCCTGAGTGGCACAGTTGAGCCAGACACAGATACTGCCTAGAAAGCTGCCTTTTTTTCTAGCACCTTCCCCTTTTCTCCCTAAATTTTTATAAATAAGGAGCAAGGAAGGGAGGAGGATAGATAGAAACATTGATGGGAGAGAAACATTGATGAGAGAGAAACATTGATCAGCTGCCTCCCTACTGGGGATCTGGCTCGCAACCTGGGCATGTGTCCTGACCAGGAATTGAACCAGTGACCTCTTGGTTCATGATTGATCCTTGACCACTGAGCAACACTGGCTGGACCCTAGCCTCCCTTTTAAAGGATGTTAAGCAAGCACCTTGCAGGTGGGGAAACGCCTTGTATTCATTTCATAGGGCTGCCATAACGAATACCACAGGCTAGGCGGCTTGAACAACAGAAATGTATTTTCTCACAGTTCTGGAGGCGGGAATCAAAGTGTCAGCAGGCTTGGTTCTGAAACCAGGCCTCCCTCCTTGGCTTGCAAGGCCACCTTCTCTCTCCTCTTCACGTGGCCAAAGGCCGTCCGTCTATGTGTGTGTGCCCCAGGTGTTCCTCTGTGTATCCACACTCCCTTCCTTATAAAGACATCAGTCAGTTTGGATGAGGGCCCAACCATGAGATATCACCTTGATGTAATCACACATGAATGTGGGGGGGCACAATTAAGCCGATAAAACCTCCGTTCTTTTTATATTGGAGTCTTAGTGATTCTCCCCACACATAAAGAAAACGAAGTCCGTCTTAGGTTTAATCATTTCTCCTTCATCTAGGGACAATGTCACATCAAGGAGGGAGGAAGGAACCCAACATATGCCAGGCACTGACAAGAGCACAGAAATACTTTTTTTTTCTTACTTGATCTTCACAACAAATTTAAGAAGAAGCTATGATTATTAGTCCCTTTTTACAGATTTAAAAAAAACAAAACCAAAAAACACCAACACACATAGATTCAGAGATAGTAGCATATTACCCAGGGGCATATAGTATTCCCAGAGCCACTTCTCAGACCCTGCTCCCATGGAGTCTATCAGAACTCTGTCCTGCCCACTACTCTAGAAGCACAGGACCTGCAGAGCAACAACCACTGAGTCTGCCCCAGGACACGCACAGAATAACTGTGAGACATCTTCACCACCACCACCATCATTATTACCCTAAGGGCTGCCATTATGATCCCTAACTTAGTCATAAGGAAATTGAAATCTGAAGAGGAAAAAAATATGTGCGCTTGGAATTTTTACAGTTTTTCCAACTGCAAAGCTCTTTCCACTCACTATACCCTATTGCCTCTCACGCCTTGCCTTTCTGCAAGCTGCGGACCTTATTCCTCACAGTGTGTTCTCATGTGTTATTCCCGCACGGCAGGAGCCAGGAGAATTGAAGTAAGGTAGTGGTTAAAGGCTGGGAAGTGTGAGTCAGGGCGTCTGGCCTCTATTCTGTCCACGTATAAAGATTTCCACATAGAATATCTTAATACACTATTCATTAGTCACAGAAATTTAATTTTCTGTGGAACTCTGAATGGGGAATTCTCTATTTCAATGTAACTTATTGCTGGAATATTTAGCCTTTATTTTTAATCTGACAAGCATATTTGTGAGAAAAATAGTTATTGGAAATAAATTTCAAATCTTGAATCTCATGTGTGTATTAGAAACATACACATATTTTCGTAACCATAGAAGGATTACAGTTTCTTAATGATCCAGTTTCCACTTGGAAACTATATCCTATATAATAAAACCCTAAAATGCCAATTGACCGAATGGTAGAACGACCAGTTGCTATGATGCTCACTGACCACTAGAGGCAGACACTCAATGCAGGAGCTGCTCCCTGGTTGTCAGTGCACTCCCACAGGATGAGCACTGTTCAGCCAGAAGCCTGGCTCACATGCAGTGGCAGTGGCGGGACCCTCTCCTGCTTCTGTGGCAGCGCTAAGGACCCCTCTGGGGATGTCCGCCTGTTGGCTTAGGCTGTCCCCTGAGGGGTCCTGGACTGTGAGAGGGCACAGGCAGGGCTGAGGGACCTCCCCCACCTCCAGTGCATGAATGTCATGCACCGGGCCTCTAGTATTTTAATAGAATTCAAAGTCACTTGTATATGATCATGATTAAATTGGATTCTGAATACCTACTATAGAGTTTTACAGTATACTAGAACCATCGTGAAAATAACAAACCGAATATTTCAGCCCAATTCAGTTCTTTAGGATTGTAGATACAGTTTGATTTCCAAAAGATGTAGAATATCTACATCCTTATGAATGTATCACGACATGTCATGTCTGACCAGTGACAAACTGTATATTTTATTATTCACAATTGCAGGTCATTTTCAGTGTAGACACCAAGAAGTTCATGTTGCTAATGAGACAATGAGACCCCAGTTCTTGTCTTCTTGAAGGAAAGTTTTCAATCAAGAGACAAAATGTGGCAAAGTTAGTAAGAATGTATTGGTCGCAGCAAAAATATACTTAGTACAGTGAAACCAGGGAGATGCCTAAAGGAGTAACAGGAGAGCTGAGGCTGGGCTGCTTCAGCTCACTGAGAAGTCAGAGAAAGGGGGCCTTGGAGACAGGTTCAGGGGTAGCCTGGGACGAGCTGCCACTGCTCATTGCTCCCCTGGTGCAAGTCTTCTGGCGTCCCTTAGAGGAAAGTGGGGGGGAGGAGGGGAGGGAATGGCTCTGGCATGCTCCCCAGGGGAAGAGCGCTCACTCAGTCCTTCATCCTGAGTGTATTTATCTCTCCTTTTCAGGTGGAAATTTTATGGGAGGTCCCAGGTGTGCTCTTTCAGGGTCATGGTCTCCACTGATTGGTCAGCGCCAGGGCAAGGGGTCATTAGTCAATACCGCTGGTCCTGAGGCAGCCACAGCACCACTTGTCTGGTTTTGCTGCCTTTCTGGGCCTGGAGCTCAAATATAATTGAGGCCTAAATGTTTTCTTTAGGGAGGAAAAGTTCAGGGAGTGTAAATCACATGACCAGCTAAATGAAAAGTCAGGGGTCCAAACCCCAATAATCAGTGATATGCGAGGGGAGGACAGCTTACCCTGGGGTTGAGGCTCTTGTTTTCTCAGTTTTTGCCCCTTGCTAGGCATCCGGGACTTTTTGCCCTGATGAGTTTCTATACCTGGCCCATTGTCCTTGCTCTGTTCACATCTATCTAACTGCCTATAACAGTTCACATCTGTCTAACTGCCTATAACAGTTTAAATAATTTTTGCTTCTTTTTAAATTTAGCACTAATAAATATCTGCAGATATTGCATGTTTTTAGAAAAAAACTTTTAATAATATTTGTTTTGTTTTTTAGGAAATATTGTTTAAAAAAACGAGCATAGGTCTAGTCTTTTATGCTCATCTCATGGGCAATGGTTATTCTAGTCATGAAAATAGAAGGTAAACTCCATGAGAGCAAGGATTGTCTTAGGGACCAACGTAGGTGCCTAACACACTAAATAAATATATATTGAATGAATATCTAACTGAACAAATTCAACTGACCTGCATGCAAAAGCACCAGCCATTTCAGCAGTCAATTCACTTCCTTTATAATTGAAAGCATTTATAACAGAGTAGGAAGATGCTTATGCTCCTTGCGTTGTTAGCAGTGAGGAATTGAGAATTTTGTTCTTGGTAACATGTGGTGTTGTGCATGGGTATTTTAGAGGGCTTTGAGGTTTTTATATAATCTATGCACTGTAAATAAATGTTTAAAAATTCTTTCTCTTTCCTACTGCTTTAGTAACTTTGATTGTTTTATTTATAGTCTTTCCTTTTTTAAGAAAAATAGAAATACCGCAGGACACATGTCAGTATCTATAGAGTTCCATTGGCCATGATTGAAGAGAGTTATGGTTTCTTTAAATCAGTAACTGACCTCAGACTGACTGAGGATGGCAATTGAGGACTGTGGCTGAGCACTCACCACCCAGAATGCAGTGAGTCAGCGCTCTGGGTTTTCATTCCAAG
The DNA here is from genome assembly GCF_000327345.1 of Myotis davidii. Lineage (NCBI taxonomy): Eukaryota > Metazoa > Chordata > Mammalia > Chiroptera > Vespertilionidae > Myotis > Myotis davidii. Next base: position 2,963,681 of record NW_006383010.1, on the reverse strand, counting down.
CAAAGTCACTGACTCACAGTGTGACCTCAAACAATCCTTTGTGACTCAGTTTCTCCAAGGAAAATGGCTCTCACACAATGGAGCAGGTTACATAGTAAAGCTTCAGCTGATGTTAGCAGGTATTTTAAAATCCTAAAAGGCAAAACATGATTTTGCTTTCTCTTTCCTTCACAAGGGATCCATTTATGGCCATATCATATTTGCATTCATGTTTCCTTTCTTCTCGAAGATTATGTGAATATAATACATGTATTCCTTCTCTGTAAAAAAAGAAAAGAAAAAGAATGCCTGAAAATATATCTACAATCCTTGAAAACTACAACTTATAATAGCAACAATATTGATATTTTGTTGATTTTGCATAAACTCCCTCATTTCTGTCTCTCTCTTTAAAATATATATTTTAATTTAAAGAAGAGTATCCTCAAGTTCTGAAAACTTGTGAACGTCTGTGCCTAAAGTTCACTCAATCATCCGTTCACTCATGCTACAGGTGTTGTTAGTGCGCGCTATGTGCAGCGGTTCTCAACCTGTGGGTCGCGACCCCTTTGGCGGTCGAACGACCCTTTCACAGGGGTCGCCTAAGACCATCCTGCATATCAGATATTTACATTATGATTCATAACAGTAGCAACATTACAGTTATGAAGTGGCAACGAAAATCATTTTATGGTTGGGTCACAACATGAGGAACTGTATTTAAAGGGCCAGAAGGTTGAGAACCACTGTCTCTAGATGCTGCAAATGTAGTATCAAACGGGACAGACACAGCGCCTTCCCTAACGGAGTTCACATGCTCGCAGGGAGTAAAGGGTCTACGAACAGGCAAATAACGGCAAATTGTTGTAAGTGTGAACAAAGAATAAAGTATAGGCTGTGATAGACAACAAGAGGGCCCTTTTGGAAGTATGGGATAGGGATCACATCCCTAAGAAGTGACCAGCTAGCCCAAAAGGTGGAGAAGCGACTTTCCATGAAGGGGAAATTGAATGAAGAACAAGTCTGAGATATGAATGCTGTCGTATGCCCCACACACTGAGTTTGGCCAATATGACTGACATAAGATACACAGGCAGTGGGTCATGCAGGCCTAGGGAAGCTGCTGGGAAATTTATTTTAAATGCAATAAGAAATTTGTATAAAAGGTTACAATTAAAGATTTTTGGTCTTAATATTTTTATTTCTTCTTTTGATGGACTTCATTGGTCATTCTCTTCATTTCATAGCAAATCAGTCTAAACAAGACCCCTCTCTCTTATGTATTTATTTTTCTCAATTCCCAGTCCTTGTCACCATTTGTTTTTCACCTTGCAAGCACCCTTTTCATGTCCTTGATTTACATACATAAATATATGTCATTGTTATACGTACTCATGTGGTTTTGCATAAATTGAGCTAAAATCCCACATTGTTTTCTCCTTATCTCACTTAACACTGTTTTCAGCTTAAGCATGTTGTTGTTTGGACACCTGGTCTATTGCGTCTAACCCTGCATTCCATGCAATGCATCCACATTTCGCACATCCATGCCCTGAGCTGGCTTCAGACTGCCATTCCCCTAATAAGCCAAGAAGTGCTGTGAGGAGCCTGCTTTTGCACGACTGCTTGTGGACCTGAGTAAGAAACATCCTGGAAAGTATATTCAGGGGTGCGTTACTGAATCATCAGGAGCATGCATACTTAACTTACCGATGAGCTTTGTGTTGCTTTTTAGGCGGACTGTATTAATGAGCACTCCCATCAAGAGTACAGAAAATGTTCTCGTCTCCCTTTCCCTTCACCAATGTTTTGTTTTATGAACCTTTATAATTTTGATATAATTTTGATATCTGATGCGAAACGGTGCTATCTGATATTTTAAATTTTTCTCATTGTTAGTGAGTTTGAGCATCTCTATATATTTGTTAGTCATTTGGGCTTTTCCTTATAGGGGCTGTTTGTTCATCATCTTGTACTCTTTTTTCCATCGCTTTCTTCTCTTACCCTGTTGGTTTTGTAGTAATCCCTTACTGCTACTTAATGTTCCAATTGTCTTTGTCCATTCTATCTTGCCTTTTCTCTTGTTTTTAGACAAAAATCTTTAATTTTAATATGGTAATCTATAAATACTTCACTTTTACATGTGAACTTTTAGAGACTTTGTGAAGAGATCTTTTCCCATGACTCGGACACAAGAAAAATCTTCCTATTACCTGGGAAAGTTGCCCACTTGGTACTTCTTTAACACCATTAAGAAAGTATTCAAATCCATCAAAGTTACTTTTCTCACCGAGAGGGAGAAAAAAGAAAATAAGAAGACTCAAAACCTCCAATAACTATCAAATAGAAATGGAAGATTGTAATTGGCTTAAACTGTGCTAATTCAAATAAAATTCAAGTATAAAAGGTAGATACATACATACATGTGTGTAAAAATACATATATATTCATATATAAATGTATGCATCCATGTCCATATACAGGGTGTCCCCCAAAAATGTATATACACTTGAATAGCTGATAGCTCAATTGATGTTTATTTCTTTTCAGATTTAACCCACTGGAATTAATAATGTATAATAAGTATATGAACATTTTGAGGGATACCCTGTATGTATATAATCAAGCTTACAAAAGATGTGAAGGGATTTGAATTAAAAACCCAAGAATGTCTTACCACCATTCTGTTCATGTTACCTAAAATCCAAATAATTAATCCAAGAAGCTTTATTCTTCTAGGCAAAGTTGCTTAGACAAATGCTATATGGGAGGGAAAATATTGAAAACAAAGACGATAGCCAAATTAATCATTATTTTCAATTGGTTAATTATAGGCATGTCAACTGAACTGTTATCAAAGGGTATGTTTAAGAGTATAGAAAGAGGGAAGAGTCATCATAGAGAATGAAAGGCGGGCCCTCCATCTATTCCTCTGAAGCCCCACTCTCCCAGACTTTGTCTCTCGATGGCTAGTGCCTTCATGCAGATATCCACTGCCATATTCCTGCCACAGGATTTGTATCCCCAAACAAATGGTGTTGCAATCCCCAGTGGTGGTGTGTTCCTGTAGAAGGAAACAGCATTTTTTGCTATGTGGAATGCTAAAAGACTGGCTTTTTAAAATCTGTGGTCAGAATTCAAGTATTTAAAACTGATTGCTACTTGATACTACCTTTTTGTACTACATGGCTTGCCCAATACCTTTGTTAAAATCCAAAACAAAAACAAAAATCCAACTCTTGGTTTCCCTGCTATGATGATTGCCCAAGAATCCTTCAACTGGAATTCAATCTAGATATTCTATGGTCCCTGTGGAAAAGCCTGATTTAAGCAAATGCTTAGATGTCAACCCTGTGGTGTATATGCTACTGCCATT